>NW_011122986.1:0-518 GCF_000146605.3 Meleagris gallopavo
TTTCTTTCTTTGTTTTTGCTTTGTTTTGTTTGTTTTGCTTTGGTTTACTATTTTCATACCCAGAATCACAGAAGTTCTGTGGTTTCTTTTCTCATCACTAGAGTAGAATTTATTCAATAGTAATTTCAATTTAAAAATTTGTATCAAAAGGGAACAATATTGTCCTTTTCTTGACCTGGTAAAAATGCAAATAATTTACTGATATTTACTTTAATACAATTATTAGAAGTATCGTGCCAAATAGCTGACTTGCTAGGTAAGGAGGAAAAATGTATTAATGATTTTGGCATAAATGTCAAAGTCCTGCCAGTCATAAAACTGAGCCATGTCTGCTGCTTAGGTTGCTTTGTTTTATTTTGTTTTTGTACTAACCAAAGTTATCTGCAAGCTTGTTACTATGGTTTCTATTTTACTGTCCCTTAAAATGCTGAAGGATTAATTTTCTGGGTCAAGTGAATGCATTAGTTATTAGGATGACAATATTATAACAGCATTTGAAAAGCCTGTGGGCAAGTATA
>NW_011122987.1:0-855 GCF_000146605.3 Meleagris gallopavo
TTTTTATATATAACTTTGTTAAGCAGAGACTTTGAAAGATTAGAAAATCCTTATTAACATGAAGTACTTAGAATAATTTTGACTGGTTCAGTGAGAGGAGGCCATTTCTGGATGCATTAAATATAAAACCAAAGCCAAGTGTCTTTGCTGCATACCGAGGCAGGTAGAAATCCCATGCTGCCTGAAAAAGAATTAACACTGATTCTGGCCTTCTGTTCTGGGCAGATGAAGAAGTGCTTGAAGAGATGCTTCAAATGGCCTCAAATGCTTCAAATTTGTAACTCATTTTCCAGTGCTGCAAGCTGCCCTGGTTTGGACTGTGGCTTGGAAAACAGCATTGGAGAGGTACTCAGCCAACTCAGTGGGCACACAGCAGGTTCAATACTTCAAACACAGTTCCAATCTGTAGAGCCCATTCCCACCCTGGATTGAAATCACACTTTTGCAACAGACATTTGTATATATGACTGAGATACGTAGATCCAGCTTTATTCTTGGCTTCAACATCAAGGCAGCCCATCAGAATGACAAACCCCTTTTGTGACCTGCTCAAAGAATCACTGGCCTTGTAGTTGGTGGTGTTTCACTGGCCATGCAAGCAGTGTATTTGAGGCCTGTGCTTAACGTGCAAAGTGCTGCACAGCACATTTGCTAGTAACCTTTGCCTCAGCAGAATTATCAGCAGAGCTTAATGGTATGTACTTGAATTTTGAGCTTCTGTTACTGTCTGAAGTATCTGTTTTGTTAACCAAATCACTCCAGATGAGCACAGACTCAGGACTAGCCAGCCAGGACTGAGTTGTGAGTCTTGTGAGATTTGCAAAGACTTGTGAGATTTGCAAATACAAATGAAAA
>NW_011122988.1:0-530 GCF_000146605.3 Meleagris gallopavo
GTTGGTGACCTGCACACAGCAGGGGGTTGGAGCTGGATGAGCACTGTGCTCCTTTTCGACCCAGGCCTGTGATTTTATGAACCTGGGGGCAGGTTGTGAGCCCCTTGCCTTTTTCATAGACGTTATGCATTTGTAAATACTATATATGCTACCTATCCAGGTATAATGGTCAGACTGCTTTGGTTACATTGTGCTTTGGAAAGGGTTGGGGGGAGTGTGTTGGTGAGAGAGGTGTCTGTTTACATGAGATCGGGGGACTTGCTGTTGTTCACATATGTATATTTTATTCTGATTTGTGTTTCAAGTAGTAAATTACAATTGCTCTCATCGCAGGGATGCATTTAAGCAAGCAATTTTGGGGGAAGCATCTGCTCTTTTGTTGCTCTTTGGCTATCGGGGGACTCAGCCTCAAGTAGTCAGCATGCAGATGTGTAGAGCCAGTGGCTGCGAGCATTAATTAGCAGTAATTTGTAAATCTACACCTTCATGTACAATGGGAAGATAAACATTACTGTAACAAATTGTCGAAA
>NW_011122989.1:0-1528 GCF_000146605.3 Meleagris gallopavo
CGAAGATGCCCCCAGACCCCTCCCAGACCCCTCCCCACCTTCAAGGCCTGAGTGTCTCTGACGAGGATGGAGCGCAGCTGCCCGTTGAGCTCGAAGAAAACCTCGCGCTGCCCCGCGGCGTTCAGGTCCCCCAGCGCCAACGCTTTGATGTGCAGCGTCTTCCCCCTCTCCAGCTCCACCTGCGCGTGCCAAAAATAAAATAAAATAAAATAAAAATAAAATAAAATAAAATAAAATAAAATAAAATAAAATAAAAAGCCTCGTGCAAAGGTGTGCAACCGAGTTTCACCAGGGCGCCTGTGCACGACGTGGGCAGAAAGGATTGAACGCCCCCCCCCCCCTCCAACACAGGGCTGCGCCCACTGCAAGCCCCTCTATGTCAAACCCAACCAAACCACACTTGCCTGCGAACCCCATCCAACAGAAGCCCTCAGCTCCCAAATAACCCCCCCCCCCCCGCCCGCCTCCCCGATTCCCCCTCGCCCCCCACCTCAAACTCCTCGGCGATGGTGGGACCCTCCAGGAAGAGGCGGGTGCCCAGGCAGGAGACAGGGCCAAAATTGGAGGTGAAGTCACGGAATTCGGCGTAAACTTTGGGGTACAGAGCTGCTGAGAGCAGATCCTCTGAGCTGGGGGGGGTCCCATCGCGTGCCCCCAGCTCCTGGCTCAGTGCTTCGAAATCCAGGGGGGGCAGCGAAGCCCCCGGGCGTCCCTCCACGCGTGGAAGGTCCTTCAGTACCTGGAGAGAGGATGCTGACGTTGCTATGGTGATGAGAGCCATAGTAACCAGGTTCCTCAGATGATGAGGAGCTGTTGCCACGGCAACTGAAGCTGTTAATTATCAGTAGGGGGTGGTGAGATGCACAACAGGATCTGAGAGCCATGGCAACCATTCGTGGTAACCATGGCAACCAACCATGCTACCCATCCACGGCAACCATTTTGGTAACCACGGCAACCATCCATGGTATCCGTGGCAACCATCCATGGTATCCATCCCTGGTAACCATGGCAACCATCCATAGTACTCATCCATGGTACCCATCCATGGTAACCACGGCAACCATCCATGGTACCCATCCGTGGTACCCATCCGTGGCAGCCATGGTAACCATCCATGGTAACCATGGCAACCATCCATGACAACCACACATGGCAACCATCCATGGTAACCATGGCAACCATCCATAGTACTCATCCATGGTACCCATCCATGGTAACCACGGCAACCATCCATGGTAACCATCCGTGGTACCCATCCGTGGCAGCCATGGTAACCATCCATGGTAACCATGGCAACCATCCATGACAACCACACATGGCAACCATCCATGGTAACCATGGCAACCATCCATGGCAACCATCCATGGTAACCATGGCAACCATCCATGGCAACCATCCATGGTATCCATCCATGGCAACCATGGCAACCATCCATGGTAACCATATCCATCCACGGTAACCATGGCAACCAGCACCAGAACTCATCATTAGGGGGCTGTTACCATGGCAACCGGCCCTCTCCCCC
>NW_011122990.1:0-1845 GCF_000146605.3 Meleagris gallopavo
ATGTCAAAGGCTTTGCAGAAGTCCAGGTAGATGACATCCATCGCCCTTCCCCCATCAACTGAAGCCATCACTCCATCATAGAAGGCCACCAGATTGGTCAGGCAAGATCTGCCCTTGGTAAAGCTGTGCTGGCTGTCCTGAATCACCTCTTTGTCCCGTATATGCCTTAACATAGCTTCTAAGAGGATCTGTTCCGTGATCTTCCCAGGCACAGAGGTGAGGCTCACCAGCTTGTAGTTCCCAGGTCTTTCTTTCTTCCTTTCTTAAAAATGGGAATAATGTTTCCCTTTTTCCAGTCACTGAGGACTTCACCAGGCAGTCATAATTTTTCAAGTATGATGGAGAGTGGCTCAGCAACTATATCAGCCATCTCTTTCAGAACCCTAGGAAGGATATCATCTGGACCCATGGACTTATACACGTTCAATTTCATGAGGAAGACTCAGATTTGTTCCACTGTTACAGTGGGATAGAAACCACTCCCCACACCCTCACCTAGAGGCTCATGGTCCTGGCAGACATGGGAAGCCTGACCACCTGTGAAGACTGAGGCAAAGGACTCACTGAGTACCTCAGCTTTTTCTATGTCTGAGGAAGCCAGTTTCCCACTGTATAATCCTTTATTGTTTTTTTGCTCAAAGTTTGCTTCCTGAGATATTTCTTGTGATAAGACTGACTTGTCGAAGAGATTAGTGATGAGTGTTACCTGTGGCAATCAACATCACTGTGTGGACAATTTTATACTTTAAAGCATTTTTTGGAGCTGTTTGCCTTCGGAAGAGACTGCTCAGGACTGTTTACTGGCGGAAGATCTAGCCTGTGACCAAATAACTCCAGCTTTGTATGGTAGACTGGGGAATAATACCATTGTATCCTGTGAAGGCAAGATACAAATTGGTGCCTCCCTGCTCCCTCTTATATGCTGGCAAGGCCCAGAAGATGGGAACAAAAGAAGTTCCTGCTGAGATCCAAAAACCAGAAGCTGTCACTTCAAAAGGAGCTGACTCAACCACTTAGGACTTATAAAAATTTTGTACTACCATTGGAAAGAGGTCGCCATCATTGCCATAGTCACTGTCGTCATCAACGGAACAACACCAGATGACCCACTACTACTGAAGGCTGAGCTATGAACCACACTGGATTTATGGTGGTGACTATCTTCCTCTTGTTTCCTACAAAGTCCTTGCTTCTTTCCTATCTTTTCTATCGCCTTTCTTCCTTTCCCCATCACCCTAATTCATAGTAGTATCTGTCCTTCCCTTCCCTATCTCCCTGATTAAGATTTATAATAAACTGGTCAGACCAACATTTGAGCCATTGCTTCTTAATCTCACACCGGATACATAGATATCAAAGAACCTCATCTCTCTCCTATAAATTGGAGCAAGACAGCCATTACCTTTCATCAAAGGGGAACACTCTCCTTGGCCTGTCTCCTCCTGCCTATGTACCTGCAAAAGTACATATTATAGTATATATAGTATAATACCTAGGGTACTATAAAACTTTAGAAGCTACTTCTGACGCTTGGATTGGCTATAAAGTCAATAAGTGATAAAGTCTTGTCACTTGATTAGTACCAAGTGTCTGTTTTTGCAAATCACTGAGCACTTTCAGCTCTTTTTCACTTTTGCCAAAACATTTTCCTTAAATTTATCCTTTTAGTTAAAATGCCTCCACTACCATAAATCATATTTTGACAAAGTTGCAGTGAAATGCACTTCAGTTTTATTCTGTATTTTTTTTGTTGTTGCATTATTATCTTTGTAATTGTGCATGAAATAAGAAATATTTCAGTCAAATATTTTTTGAAAATGAGTTTTTACTAATTTTTTTTTTTTT
>NW_011122991.1:0-492 GCF_000146605.3 Meleagris gallopavo
AGCGGTTCCCTGAGGGTGCGTTGCTATGGTTAGGGTGGGGTGGTGGTGGCACACGGGGCAGGGATGGCACCAGGGCAGCACCAGGACCAGCCGTGCTCACCAAAATGTGCCCTGGCTCCATCCTGTGCTCAGACTCTGCCGGCACCAGCGGGACATGGGGGTGGGAGGGTGGAACAGGAACAGCAGCTTGGGGACTGGCATAGTGGGGATGGAACTGTGGGGATGGAACTGAGGGGATGGCACTCAGGGGATGGGATTGTGGGGATGGCATCATGGGGATGGCATCAAGGGGACGGAACTGAAGGGATGGCACTGTGGGGAAGGCACCATGGGAATGGAACCGAAGGGATGGCATTGTGGGGATGGTATTATGGAGATGGAACTGTGGGGATGGTACTGTTGGAATGGCAATGAGGAGATGGCAATGAGGAGATGGCACCAAGGGGATGGAACTGAAGGGATGGCACCACGGGGATGACACCACAGGGGTGG
>NW_011122992.1:0-1259 GCF_000146605.3 Meleagris gallopavo
AAACCAAACCAAACAAACCGGGAACGGAGCGGTGCGGCGGAGCGGTGGACCGCTGAGTGCGGTGAGCCGGGCTGCAGCCTGACATGATGTTTCCACAAAGCCGACACTCGGTACGGCGGCACCGGGAGAAGGAAGGAGGGAAGGAAGGAAAGAAGGAAGGAAGGAAGGAAGGAGGGATGGGGGGAGCACCGAGAGCTGCCTCCTCTTCCTCCTCGTCCTCCTCCTCCTCCCCGCCCGCAGCCACCGGGGACGGCAGCGGGGGTGCGGGTGACCTTGGGCGGCGGCGGTGCCGGTGGCGACAGGCTCCGGTTGGGGGGTGGGCAGGGCTGTGGGCCCCCCGTTGGGTGTGCAGCGCTGTGTGTGTTGTTCAAGGGCTCCTCTCACCTGCCGCAGCAGCTCAAGTTCACCACCTCCGACTCGTGCGACCGCATCAAGGACGAGTTTCAGCTCCTGCAGGCCCAATATCACAGGTACGTGTCTGGTAACCGCCTCCAGAAACCGCCCCGAGCATCCCGGGGGGGTCCGCTGTGCACCCGGAGTTGGGATCGTCCGCTTTGGCATCGCTTCCCTGCGCGGAGCGGGACGCGGCATGGCCCGTCGGTGGCCAAAAGATGGGCTCCGTGCAGCAGAACGCTCTGCCCTCCCTTCCCAGCCTGGATTTCCCCCCGTGCACAGCTTTCCCAGGCCGCTATCGCCTCCGTGTCCCACCTGGGAGACCGCCGTCAGCGTCCCGGGGGGAGGCCCGGTGCTCACCCACCGCTGCCTTCCTTTGGCAGAGGACCAGGAGGGGCCCCGGCCGTGCAGTTTGGCCCGGCATTGGCCAAAAGCTGCAATTCAGGCAGGGGGACGCTCTGCCCACCCCCAAAAGATGGGATTCTGGAAGGAGAGAACGCTCTTCCTTCCGCCCCCACCCCCAGCCAGGTCTTCCCCCGATGCAGGGCTCAGCCAGCGCTGTGCACGGCTTTGCCAGCCCTCCCGTGTGCAGCTCTTCCAGCCCTCCCGCCTCTCGCTGGGAGTTTTCCTCCCCTCTCCCTGCTGGCTGCCATTCTTGGATCACGAATGCTGCAGGGAGCACTTAAAGCCAAATGCTTCCGCTTTTCCGCCTGCGGAATGGCTTCTGCTGACCCAAAAGCTGGCTGCTGATGGGCTCTCTTGCCGTTTGCTTTTTAGCTGCACGCATGCACCAAACCGTTGCTCTGTGCCCTGTTGCTCCCACCCCCCCGGGGCTCAGCATCGTGCAGCATTGTGCCCTGACCCCC
>NW_011122993.1:0-1750 GCF_000146605.3 Meleagris gallopavo
AGCGGCGGACGCGCTGTGGACGCTGGAGCTCTCGGCGTCCGATTCCTCCTCTGCCTCCCCGGCGTCCTCGCTCTGCGCGGGTGGTGGCAGTTGGGGACACGGGGACAGCGGGATACAGGGATACAGGGATACAGGGACAAGGGGAGCCGGGGACGCGAAGACGTGGGGACGAGGGGACACGGGGATGAGGGGAGATGGGGATGAAGGGACACGGGGATATGGGATACGGGACAGGGGACGTGGGGACAGGGGGATATGGGGACATGGGGCCACAGGGATACAGAAACAAGGCAAGATGGGGACAAGGGGACACGGGGATGAGGGAAGATGGGGATGAAGGGACATGGGGGTATGGGATACGGGACAGGGGACGTGGGGACAGGGGGATATGGGGACACGGGGATGAGATTTGGGGATGGGGGCCACAGGGATACAGAAACAAGGCAACATGGGGACAAGGGGACACGGGGACGAGGAGAGATGGGGATGAAGGGACACGGGGATATGGGGACAGGGGGATAAGGGGATACATGGACACAGAAACAAGGGGACATGGGGACGAGGAGAGATGGGGATGAAGGGACACAGGGATATGGGGACAGGGGGATGAGATTTGGGGACAGGGGGCCACAGGGATACAGAAACAAGGCAACATGGGGACAAGGGGACACGGGGACGAGGAGAAATGGGGATGAAGGGACACGGGGGTATGGGATATGGGGACAGGGGACGTGGAGACAGGGGGATATGGGGACACGGGGATGAGATTTGGGGACAGGGGGCCACAGGGATACAGAAACAAGGCAACATGGGGACAAGGGGACACGGGGACAAGGAGAGATGGGGATGAAGGGACACAGGGATATGGGGACAGGGGGATATGGGGATATAGGGACATGGAAACAAGGGCACATGGGGACGAGGAGAGATGGGGATGAAGGGACACAGGGATATGGGGACACGCGGACAGGGGATGAGATTTGGGGACAGGGGATCACAGGGATACAGGGACACAGAAACAAGGGGACATGGGACAAGGGGATACAGGGACATGGGGACGAGGGGACATGGGGACGAGGGGACTTGGGGATGAGGGGATACGGGGACGAGGGGACTTGGGGACATGGGGACGAGGGGATACAGGGACATGGAAACGAGGGGACATGGGGACGAGGGGACACAGGGTCACAGCGATACAAGGATATGGAAACGAGGGGACACGGGGATGAGGGGACACGGGGACGAGGGGACTTGGGGATACAGGGACATGGAAACGAGGGGACATGGGGACGAGGGGACACAGGGTCACAGCGATACAAGGATATGGAAACAAGGGGACATGGGGACGAGGGGACACGGGGACGAGGGGACACGGGGACGAGGGGACACGGGGACGAGGGGACACAGAAGCGGAAGGGGGATGCGGTGACAAGAAGGGACAAGAGAGGCTCGTGGGGGAGAAAGTGGGTCCGGGTGCCCCTGCAGGCTCACGGGGTGGGGGGGTCACGCAGTCAGGTGCCACAGCTTGGGGACACCGGGAGGGGACACCAGGAGGGACCTCACCGAGCTGCTCTTCTTGCGCTTGCCGCCGATGACGCCCAGCTTGATCTTCAGCGGCGCCATCTTCTTCCCCTTCATCTTCCTCTTCAGCTCGGGCACCCGCGGGCTCTTACTGCGCTTCTTGTGGCCGGGCCCTGGGGGGGAGACACCGGGCCCACCCACGTCCCCCAAGGGGCACAAGTGGATGGCA
>NW_011122994.1:0-1233 GCF_000146605.3 Meleagris gallopavo
AGTGGGGTGACGTTGGGGTGACGTTGGGGTGACAGTCGGGTGACATTGGGGTGACATTGGGGTGACGTTTAGGTGACAGTGGGGTGACAGTGGGGTGACGTTGGGGTGACGTTTAGGTGACAGTGGGGTGACAGTGGGGTGACATTGGGGTGACAGTCGGGTGACAGTGGGGTGACAGTGGGGTGACGTTTAGGTGACAGTGGGGTGACAGTGGGGTGACGTTGGGGTGGCGTTGGGGTGACAGTGGGGTGACATTGGGGTGACATTTAGGTGACGTTGGGGTGACATTGGGGTGACAGTGGGGTGACATTGAGGTGACGTTGGGGTGACGTTGGGGTGACATTGGGGTGACATTGGGGTGACATTGAGGTAACGTTGGGGTGACACGGGGCTGCCCCCCCCCAGCTCCATGAGCACAGCGCCTACCTGGTGGACAGTTTGTGGGACTGCGCCGGGGAGCGGCTGAGGGACTGGGATGGGATCAGCGCCATCCTGCTGAGGGACGGTGAGACTGGGGGCACTGGGACGGACTGGGAGGGACTGGGATAGCGCTGGGGTTTACTGCGCTGTGCTGGGAGGCGCTGGGATATACTGGGATGGCACTGGGAGGCACTGGGATCTGCTGGGATGGCACTGGGAGGGACTGAGGTGTGCTGGGATGGCACTGGGAGGGACTGGGATGGCACTGGGAGGAACTGGAGTGTGCTGGGATGGCACTGGGAGGGACTGGGATATACTGGGATGGCACTGGGAGGGACTGAGGTGTGCTGGGATGGCACTGGGAGGGACTGGGATGGCACTGGGAGAAACTGGAGTGTGCTGGGATGGCACTGGGAGGCACTGGGATCTGCTGGGAGGCACTGGGATATACTGGGATGGCACTGGGATACGCTGGGATGTACTGGAATGTACTGGGATGGCACTGGGCGGTACTGGGATGTACTGGGAGGCACTGGGATGTACTGCGATGGCACTGGGATACGCTGGGAGGTACTGGGATGTACTGGGATGGCACTGGGCGGTACTGGGATGTACTGGGAGGCACTGGGATGTACTGGGGCGCTGGGAGGGGTTGGGGCGTCACTGGGACGTCAGTGAGAGATACTGGGGTCTCCAGTCCCCCCAGTTCCCTTCTGGGTCCCCTCCCCGTCCATCCCAGTGCTCCCAGTCCCTTGAAGTCCTCCCCCAGTCCATCCCAGTCCATCCCAGTCCATCCCAGTCCATCCCAGTCCC
>NW_011122995.1:0-1701 GCF_000146605.3 Meleagris gallopavo
TAAGAGTCATGTGCAGTACCCCCTGAGATGGCCCTCTTCCTCGAGATAAGCCCACACAAAAGACTGCTTCCCGGCCATTAATATGCAGCTTATCTCTCTCTGGTTGCCCCTGGCCTTGTCCATCAGTGTTCTCCAGACAAAGGATTTCTCAACCCTCGACCAGGACTTGCTTGGACTTGTTCATCTGTGTCCTCAGCAAGCTTTGAGACAATGATGTAAAAGAATAATCTCTTACACTTGTTCCCCATTCATAAGTTGATTCATCGACTAGAGAGTCAGGGAGTGATCAGCAAAACTCACTCACCTGTTAACAGTCCCATATGGCACGTGCATAAATCCAGTGGAGAATGGAGGCTGATGGTAAACTACCATGGCCTGAATGAAGTCACACTCCCACTGAGTGCTGCTGTACCAGACATGCTAGAACACCAATATGAATTGGAGACAAAAGCAGCCAAATGGTATGCCACCATTGACATTGCTAACGCCTTTTGCTCCATTCCTCTGGTCACAGAATGTAGGCCTCAGTTTGTTTTCACCTGGAGGGATGTTCAGTATACCTGGAATCATTTGCCCCAGGGGTGGAAACATAGTCCAGCAATTTGCCATGGGTTGATTCAAGGTGCACTGGAACAAGGTGGTGCTCCTGAGCACATGCAGTACATTGATGACATTATTGTGTGGGACAACACAGCAAGGGAAGTTTTTGAGAAAGGAGAGCAAATAATTCATATCCTTCTGCAAGCTGGTTTCGCTATTAAGTGAAACAGTGTGAAAGGACCTGCTCAGGAGATTCAGTTCCTAGGTATAAAGTGGCAAGCTGGATGTCATCACATCCGAACAGATGTTGTCAACAAAATCTCTGCCATGTCTCCGCCCACTAGTAAGAAAGAGAAACAATCTTTTCTGGACATAGTGGGCTTTTGGAAAATGCATGTTCAAAACTATGGCCTCATTGTAAGTCCCCTTTATAAGGCAACACAGAAAAAGCGTAATTTTGCATGGGCCCTGAGCAGCAGCAGGCTTTTGAACAGATTAAATGGGAGATAACCCAAGCCATAGCTCTGGGGCCAGTAAAGATGGGACAGGATGTAAAGAACATCCTCTACACTGCTGCTGGAGAGAAAGGTCCCACTTGGAGTCTGCGGCAAAGAGCCTCAGGAGAGATCTGAGGCCGACCCTGGTGGCCTGCCTGAGGGAAGAGGTGGAGAGGCTGAGGACCATCAAGGACTGTGAAAGGAATTGACTGGTGGTGCCAGGCACTATCGGCCCCGAGGTCCCGGCATGCAACTGTGGATCCCTATGGGGCATGTGGCCTCCAGTCGCCTTGCAAACAGGTGACGGAGAGGAATCGACAGATAGACTGTGCTCTGGATACAGTGAGCCCCCAGTCTGCTCCTTCCCCTCACAATACTTATGTAGAACTAGGGGGTGTGGGACTGGGACAAAACTCTCTCCCAAAAGGGCAAGGTGATATCCACTGCTCAGTGGAGGAGCCTCTGCCCTGTTGTTGCTGACTAGAGCAAAACTGTTTGAGAGAGAAGGGCGGGTGGAAACAGATACCTACTCGGCGTTGCGGGCGTCCCCCCCCCAGACCATGCTCGGCTCCCCAGCTGCCTCCACGGAATAGATTTGAGGCCCTGGAACCCGAGGGAGAGGTGTGTGCAGGTGTGGAGGGAGGCCCACCCGTGAGGGTGCCTC
>NW_011122996.1:0-1126 GCF_000146605.3 Meleagris gallopavo
GCAATTAAGAGAGCAATTAAGAGAGCAATTAAGAGAGCAATTAAGAGAGCCGCTAAGAGGGCAATTAAGAGGGCAATTAAGAGGGCAATTAAGAGGGCAATTAAGAGGGCAATTAAGAGGGCAATTAAGAGAGCAATTAAGAGAGCAATTAAGAGAGCAATTAAGAGAGCAATTAAGAGAGCAATTAAGAGAACAATTAAGAGAGCCGCTAAGAGAGCCGCTAAGAGAGCAATTAAGAGAGCAATTAAGAGAGCAATTAAGAGAGCAATTAAGAGAGCAATTAAGCGAGCAATTAAGCGAGCAATTAAGAGGCTGCGGCCACGTTTTTGTTGTAGAACAGAGATCCGAACGTCTGCTTGTTAAGAAAGCGGCGGTGAGAAGGCAATTAAGCGATGAAGATTAATGAATTAAGCCTTTAATGCCGTGTGTGGGCGGGAAAGATCTGCGTTCATTTGGCGTTTCTTTAATTAGCGAAGGAAAAGCGCGAGCCTGCCGTGCTCGGCAACGAGAAACCGGGGCAGAAAGCGAAGCAATAGGGGCTAAAAGACGGAGCCCCGTTCCCTCGTTGCAATCGCGAATAAAATCCGTTTTATCGCGAGAAATTAAAGAAATTATTCCGGAAAAATTATTTCTGGGGGTAAATTCTGACAAGGGCCCCAGGCATAAAATGGGGATTTGCTCGCGGCAATCAGTCGGACTCCAGTTTTTTTTATTTATTTATTTATTTATTTTCTGGAGGTCTGTGTCCCTGTCGCGGGCCCGTATGTCGGGATATCCGCGTGTCGGTGCAGCGGGGGCCGCGGAAACGATAACGGCTCTGCGTGTGGCGACCCGCCGTAGGAGGAGCGGCTCCGCACCCCCTCAGCTTCCCGCCAACCCTTGTGATTCTAAGCCGCACTTTCGAAACTCTCGGCGGGTCGTAAATGACAACGGATCCGAATTCCGGGGAATGATATCGATGCTGTTTTTAATTCGGCCTTTATCTGAAGCGCCGGTTTTTTGGGTTTTCTTTTTTGTTTTTGTTTTTGTTTTTTCCTGAGGAACGATTTCCTCCCCCCACCTTGTTTTATAACCGCCTGCTTTTAGAGCTACTTTGTGCTCGCAGACTTTGATTGAGGGGTCTCCC
>NW_011122997.1:0-782 GCF_000146605.3 Meleagris gallopavo
AAAAAAATCAGCCTATGGCTAGCAGCCTACATGTGTTAGTAAAGGACATACCATAGTTTTCTAGAAAAACCTCTACATTAAAACAGTGAAATATCAACACACCAGAAGCAAAAACGTGATTTCTAACCTGAATCCTCTCCTTGAGAGCTTTAGGATATATGTCATAGCCATTTTTTATCCCAATATGATATTTGCCAGAAGGATTTACCCAGTTTGCTGGAATCTACAGAAAAATATATTCAAGAATAGGTTAATTAATAGCAAGAAACAAACAAAAAATTCAATACTGAGCAAGGAAGTTTAGCAGAACAGTCTTGAAAATATTAGAAATCAGTATGAATTCATGTGACACTGCAGATGAACACTTTTCAGTATCTTTATTTTTAAAACACAGCCCCAGTAAGCTGTGTTTTTTGGTAGAGGTCTAAGGAAATAACAGTACTATCAGTGAGGACAAATGTCCTATTATGAAGAGTTAGTAGGATGATAAGGACAAGTATCTGAACGTTTAAGCTTATCTCGATGTAATTTAAGCCCTCAATACAATAAATTCTTACTCTTAATAACAACAGGAAAAGAGAGCTGGTAGCTGCCGAAGGGTCTCCTTGTAGCACCACACAAATTCTCACCTTTAAAGTTCTTCCAGAGAGACCAATGATTTCTCCATCTTTAGCTTCTACAACAGTACATGTAGTTACATCACCGCTGCCAGTTGTATCAATTATATCAATTATCTTGGGCTTCCCATCAGTTGTAATCTGAAAACATAAGCAGAGAAGAAA
>NW_011122998.1:0-896 GCF_000146605.3 Meleagris gallopavo
AAAAAAAAAGAGGAGGAGGGATGAATCCTGCACAACTGCATTTCTGCTGTTCCTCCCCCACCACTACCCCTTCTTTCAGCCCAGTCTGTTTGGTGGCTGGGAAACCCCTCCCGCCCCCAAAACTGAAAGATTCATGCAGTTCAGCAGGGTGACTTAGGAGCTCACACCTTCACTTTAAGCTATCAGTGCCTCCAGGTATGCTGAAAAAGAGAGTTTTCACCTGCAACGTTCGATTATCTTTTCTTTCTCTGCTGAATCAAAACCCTTCAAAAGTCTCTGCAACTCCTCCAAAATGCATTTCCTCAAAAGACAACTACAAAAATCAGGTCCACAACTCCTTTCTCCTGCTCATCTCTCATCACTTCCTCACTTTTGGGAGCAGCTCTGGTGTCCCCCAGTGCTTTGCTACACTTCAGGCTCCCATTTCTCCCCATCTCCAAACCAGAGCTCTACCAAACCAGCTGTTTGATAAAACCAGCAGCATCGTTAGGAAAGGAGGAAAAAAAAAAAAACAACCAAAAACCTTTCCTAGCTGCCTTGAAGTAGCAGGCAGACATCCCCAACTTGCTACATTCAGCACATTTGGAAACAAGGCACGTGTTGTGGAGGGGCTGCAGGCAGTTCCTCCTTGCCCCCCCTCCCCATCTCCCCCAAACTGCAGAGCCCTGAGCCAACCCCATCCTCCCAAAACCTCCCCCCCCAAACCCACTGCTGACTCTGGAAAACTTTTAACATTTCTGGGGGCTTGGGCTGGAAGAGAAGAGAGCAGAAATCCTCTCCTTTTTTATTTTATTTTATTTTTTTTCATTCTGGAAGGTCTCAATTTTCAAAGCAAGTACTTTAACCCCACTTCTCTTATCCATATCTCTGAGCTTTGTTTGCTTGTTTTTTAACCT
>NW_011122999.1:0-1366 GCF_000146605.3 Meleagris gallopavo
CAGCCCCCCCGCCCCACCCTATTAGGAGACCCCACCCTTGCACCTCACACACGGTGCTGCTCCTTTAAATCCCACTCTTTAGACCCCGCCCACTCCCGGCCCCGCCCCCCCTTTTAAGCCCTGTCCAATCACCTTCCCGGGTAGGCGGAGCTCCTCAGGCTCCGCTCCCTCCCTCAGCAGCGCCAGCGCAAGCTCCGCCCTCGAGGCCATGTCTGCCACGAAGCCAATCCGCAGAGGGTCCACCTCCTGAGTGGGCGGGAGTACATTATGCCACGCCCCCTTCTCACGTAGCCACGCCCCCCTCGCTAAGCCCCGCCCACCTGCAGGGCCCGCAGGCAGCGCCGCATTTCCTCCTCATGGCCCAGGGGGTCGATGGCGGCCAGCAGGAGCAGCAGGGTCAGCAGGCAGCCTGGTCACATGACGCACGGTCACATGATCGCACCTGGGGTCAGCTGACCCCATATGTCGCCCCATAGACCCCACAGTGCCTCCATTGGGATCCCATTGACCCCAATCGCCCCCAACGGCCGCTCAGTCACCCCGAGGTCAGCTGAACCCCCCCCCGGCTCAGTCACGTGACCCGGAAGTCACCCCGGCTGCGCGGCTCCAACTCCAGCAGCTCCCTGCAGGCGCCCAGCAGCTCCTCAAGCACCGCCCGATCGGCCACGCCCACTTCCGGCCTACGGGAGGAAGGGGCGGGGCCTAATGCGTGCCCTCCCAGCCACAAGGTGGTGGCAGTTAAAGGAAGAAACCGGAAGTGGGCGGAGCTTATAGACAGCGCTTTTACATAAAAGGGCAAGACTAAGATCAAGGGGCGTGGCCAGCGCAGTGGACTTTTGCATAAGGGGCGGGGCTTAGAAGGACGGCTGCGTATAATGAGTGGGGAAAGGGGGCGTGGCTTGGGAGAGGCGCAAAGTGGGCGTGGTTTGTGACACGGGGTGGAGTTTGTTAGAAAGAGGCGGGCAGGGCAGTTAAATGGGCGTGGCTTTGAAGGGGCGTGGTCATATGGCAAAGCGGGCGTGGCTTGATGCAAGGGGCGTGGTTACGGGTCAGAGTGGGCGTGGCTTACCAGAAGAGCTCCTGTGGCACTGCAGGCTCCGCCCACCACGCCTCCTTCTCCCCTGCAAGGAGCCTAATTAGCGCCATGCAAATGAGATGGGCGTGGTCAAAGGGGGAGGAGAAAAAAGGGGGTGTGACCAACCTTTAGGACAGAGCGTCACCTCCCCGTGGGCGGAGCCGTGGCTCCAAGCCGCTCTGATTGGCTCCCGCTCTGCAGTGGGTGTGGCCATGTCGGGAGGCAGCGGGCACAGCTGTGGGCGGGGCACACAGGATGAGGCCACGCCCATTTCCACCAAGCCACGCCCCC
>NW_011123000.1:0-492 GCF_000146605.3 Meleagris gallopavo
TTTTTTCATTTCACTATAACAGTGAAAATGTTACATAGAAGTTGGAGAATCAGGTTGCTTTGTTTTTTTTTTTTAAAAAAAAGGAGATTAACGATTGAAGAGAGACATGCACTTGTGAAACGTGAAAAAATTAAGCATTGGAAAATATTAGTAGAATAGAAAAAAATGGAACATACACTGCTAAGGGTGTCTATATTGTCTCAATTTTTCCTTTGGACTTTTTAAACTACAAAACTAAGAATGTTTTTTTTCTAATGAAACATAACAAAGAAAACCGAGTTCTAGAAGTGTGTATTTTCTCAGAATGAAATGAAAGAAAAATGAAGAAAAATCTACAAAGCAAGAAAACACATACCTGATATACCCTGAGACTCTGCCTGGAGATCACAGTACCACAGTCTGTTCACTGGATCACACCCTTCTCGAATGGACAGCAAGACGTATCGACCATCATCAGATATCTATAAATTAAGAGCAAATAAAATAAAAAAT
>NW_011123001.1:0-592 GCF_000146605.3 Meleagris gallopavo
CCCCATCGCTGTGACCCAGTGCTGCATCCCCATATCCCGTCTGTCACCACGTCCTGATGTCCCGTTCCCCTCCCTATCGCCATGCCCCATCGCAGCACCCCAACCCCATTACTGTGACCCAGTGCTGCGTCCCCATATCCCGTCCGTCACCGCGTCCTTCGTCCCCACATCCCATCCGTCACCATGTCCTGATGTCCCGTTCCCCTCCCTGTGTCCTATCGCCATGCCCCATCACAGCACCCCAACCCCACTGCTGTGACCCAGTGCTGCGTCCCCATATCCCGTCTGTCACCGCGTCCTGATGTCCCATTCCCCTCCCTGTGTCCTGTCGCTGTGCCCCCTCACAGCATCCCAACCCCATCGCTGTGACCCAGTGCTGCATCCCCACATCCCATCCATCACCATGTCCTGATGTCCCATTCCCCTCCCTGTGTCCTATCGCCGTGCCCCATCACAGCGTCCCATCCACGTCACTTCATTCCATCCCAGCACTGTCCCCATCCCCCTGTGCCTGTCGCATCCCTGTGTCCCATCCCCCATACTGCGTCCCGTCCTTGTTTCCCCGTCACATCACCCCCTCCCACATCCCCAC
>NW_011123002.1:0-694 GCF_000146605.3 Meleagris gallopavo
GCCATCCAACATAATGAAGAAATCAATCATTGATTACACGGTTAATAGTAAAATAAGTTTTCCTCCATAGATTGTTGCCGCTGTTTTGTTTTCCTCCCTTCCTTCCCATTTTGTGGGGTGGGGAGGGGAGGGCAGGGGCCTACTGCCCCTGTCACAGGCGTAAATTGATCTAGTTAACTCCGTGACAGCTGCATGCCATGCAACATGGACAAATAAAAGCAATATACCATTAAATACTGGCCTATGGTCTTCTATAGAAGACTTGCAAAACTACATTGGAGAATTAGGCATGAAGGAGGCAATCTATGAGGAGGATTTTGAGCGACCGGACTTGATGAAATTTTCAGCGGGAATGAGGGACCTCATCCTGCAGCAAGCTCCACCACATCAGTATGGTACTTTGGTATCCAGACTGAATCCCCTAGTGGCTTCAGAGGCCATAATACAACAGGCCGCCCAATTGGTGGCAGATCTGGGGAAGACGGAGCGCCTACAGGCCAGGCACAATGTCTGAATGATGGTGGAAAAGTCTGACATCTATCCACCACCACGACCTAGGAGACCTGCCCCTAAAGGCAATTCAAATCTGGACCCAGACTACATAGTCCCATTGAAAAAATGTAAACCTCCTCAGGTGGCCCGGGCAGCCACAGTCGAGCCATCAGAGGAAAAAGACTTAGGGATTGCAGAGCTG
>NW_011123003.1:0-579 GCF_000146605.3 Meleagris gallopavo
CAATTTTTTAACAAGGTCTCAGATATCTACTCAAAGTTGGCTTTGGATCAAGGAACATAAATGCTCGGCCACCTTGTGAAACTTATATTGCCAAAGGGAACCACCTTAGAAAGCTGCAATTAGGACTTATCTGCATTGGGAAAATATGCCATTTGAATAACGGGCATAAACATGCTGCAGTAGGGAAGGCAAAGCTGGCACCAGCCTTTCACCATGAGTTCAAAGCCAGGCACTATGGACCTCCTGAGCTGGTACCAACCCGAGCAGAGGAGGAAACCTCGCTCAGCCCACGCAATGGGACTGCGTTTCCACACAGGGGCTTATCAGCCAGGGGTGGCTTTTACTTCTGTAGCTGTGTGGATATTAATACATTGCAACTCTCCCCAATGAAATGTGGATGTAAGTAAACAGAAGTGGACAAGCGTGTTCCGTAAGTGCACGGATGGTACTGACCTCCTCCTAGAGCTATTCATATTGTCACAGTGGACAAACTGACAAACTGTCCTGGGTACTCAGCAGCAGCCCAAGTACAGCAGTAAGAAAGCTCCTCTCTTTCTCATAAGCTTGGAAAGTTCAAAG
>NW_011123004.1:0-1426 GCF_000146605.3 Meleagris gallopavo
GCCAGGTGTGGGGCGTGAGGACCCCAGATGTGAGGCAGGAGGACCCCAGGTGTGGGGCAGGAGGAACCCTGGTGTGGGGCAGGAGGAACCCTGGTGTGGGGCGGGAGGACTTCAGGTGTGGGGCGGGAGGATTTCAGGTGTGGGGCGGGAGGACTTCAAGTGTGGGGCGGGAGGACTCCATCTATGGGGACAGGAGAAGCCCATGTGTGGGGCAGGAGGACCCCAGATGTGGGGCAGGAGGACTCCATCTATGAGGGAAGGAGGCCCCTATGTGTGGGGCAGGATGACCCACTCTATGGCTCAGTAGGATCCCATCTATGGGGGCACGGAGACCCCCCTCCCCCCCCCGTTTTCCCCGCCCCCCCCGGGGGGTCTCACCCAGGTTCTGGCGGGCAGCGAGGAAGCGGGCGGGCTCTTTGACGTTGTCAGCCAATAGGAAAGCTCCTTCCTCCAGCACGTCCAGCAGCATGGTGGCCGTGTGCGCCTGCTCCGAGCCGTTCATGTCCCGCCACGACTCCAAGGCCTCGGGCCTCAGCAGGTTGTCCACAGCCTCCACCACGGCCTGCCCGGATGGGAAACCCCGCCCGTATCGCGATAAGCCCCGCCTGTATCGCGATAAGCCCCGCCCACGTAAGCACCGCCTGATCCACAGCCCTTCTCCGGGCATTGCTCGATTAAGGAGCCACGCCCAATGCGGAAACCACGCCCACTTCCGGTTCTGCAGACAAGCCACGCCCCTCTATCGTAACACCACTCCCATCACTCAAACCACGCCCACTTCCGGTTCTGGAGACAAGCCCCGCCCCTCTATGTAATGCCACTCCCATCACTCAAACCACGCCCACTTCCGGTTCTGGAGACAAGCCCCGCCCCTCTATCTAACGCCACTCCCATCACTCAAACCACGCCCGCTTCCTGGTTTCGATACAAGTCACGCCCCCCTTGAAAAGACCACGCCCACCATTCAAAACACGCCCAGTTCCGGTTCGGGAGACAAGCCACGCCCCTCTATGTAACGCCAATCCCATCACTCAAACCACGCCCACTTCCGGGTCTGGAGACAAGCCCCGCCCCTCTATGTAATGCTGCTCCCATCACTCAAACCACGCCCACTTCCGGTTGGAGGAAGAAGCCACGCCCCCTATTGAATGATCACGCCCACCATTCAAGTCACGCCTACTTCCGCTTTCTGGGGGAAGACCCGCCCCCATAGAAGCCCCCGCCCACTCCTCACAAAGCCCCGCCCACCAAGGCCAGATTCCGCCCTTCTTTTGATCGGTCCGATGACAAAGCCCCGCCCATTGCCCTCAGGCCCCGCCCACTGCCCTCAGACCCCGCCCCCTCCCTGACCACACTTACAGGCCCCGCCCAATGTGCTCAAGCCCCGCCCCTTCATTAGGCTACACCCCCACTCCATGCCCCGCCC
>NW_011123004.1:2301-4074 GCF_000146605.3 Meleagris gallopavo
GGAGGACCCCAGGTGTGTGGGGCTGGAGGACCTCGGGTGCATGGGGCTGGAGGACCCCGGGTGTGTGGGGCTGGAGGACCTCGGGTGCATGGGGCTGGAGGACCACGGGTGTGTGGGGCCGGAGGACTCAAACTATAGATCAGGAGTAGCCCATCTATGGGGCAGGAAGACCCCAGATGTGGGTCAGGAGGACCTCATCTATGGTTCAGGAAGAGCCCATCTATATTCCAGGAGAACCTCATCTGTGGGGCAGGAAAACTGAATCTATGGTTCAAAAGGAGCCCATCTACGCTCCAGGAGGACCTCATCTATGGTTCAAAAGGAGCCCATCTACACTCCAGGAGGACCTCATCTATGGTTCAAAAGGAGCCCATCTATATTACAGGAGGACCTCATCTATGGTTCAAAAGGAGCCCATCTACACTCCAGGAGGACCTCATCTATGGTTCAGGAAGAGTCCATCTATATTCCAGACAAACCCCATCTATAGGGCAGGAGAAGAACAAATGTGGGTCAGGAGAACCTCATCTATGCTTCAAGAACAGCCCATCTATGGCTCAGGAACCCATCTATATTCCAGGAGGACCTCATCTATGGTCCAGGAACCCATCTATATTCCAGGAGAACCTTCTCTATGCTCCAGGAGAACCTCATCTATGTTTCAGAAAGAGCCCATCTATATTCCAGGAAGACCACATCTATGGTCCAGGAGGAGCCCCTCTACGTTTCAGGAGGACCTCATCTATGGCTCAGGAACCCATCTATATTCCAGGAGGACTTCATCTATGGTTCAGGAGGACCTCATCTATGGCTCAGGTACCCATCTATATTCCAGGAGAACCTTATCTATGCTCCAGGAGGACCTCATCTACGTTTCAGGAAGAACCCATCTATATTCCAGGAGGACCTCATCTATGGTTCAGGAAGAGCCCATCTATATTCCAGGAGGACCTCATCTATGGTTCAGGAAGAGCCCATCTATATTCCAGGAGGACCTCATCTATGGTTCAGGAGGAGCCCCTCTACGTTTCAGGAGGACTGAATCTATGGCTCAGGTACCCATCTATATTCCAGGAGAACTTCATCTATGGTTCAGGAGGACCTCATCTATGATCCAGGAACCCATCTATATTCCAGGAGGACCTCATCTATGCTCCAGGAGGACCTCATCTACGTTTCAGGAAGAACCCATCTATATTCCAGGAGGACCTCATCTATGATTGAGGAGGAGGACCCCCCCCCCACACACACCTTATTGTAGTTCTTCCCGGCGGATTCCCTCTCCAGGGGGCGCAACGCCTGCAGCTGAGCATCCAGGATGTCCAGCAGCTGCTCCAGCAGCCGCACAGCAGAGCTGACATCGCCCGCATAAACCGGGCCTCGCGTGTGCCTGGCCAGCTCGATGGCGATGTTGGCCGCGTTCTCCCCGCTCTTAATCTGCAATTAATTAATTAATTAGGTGTAGGGGGGGTCATAGATGGGAGGAGCCCATCTGTGTTTCAGGAGGAGCTCATTCATGTTTCAGGAAAAGCCCAACTATGCTCCAGGAGGACTGAATCTGTGGTTCAGGAGGACTGAATCTGTGGTCTATGGGGCAGGAGGACTGAATCTATGGTTCAGGAAGAGCTCTTCTATGGGGCAGGAGGACTGAATCTATGGTTCAGAAAGAGCCCTTCTATGGGGCAGGAGGACTGAATCTATGGTTCAGGAAGAGCTCTTCTATGGGGCAGGAGGACTGAATCTATGGTTCAGAAAGAGCCCTTCTATAGGGCA
>NW_011123005.1:0-534 GCF_000146605.3 Meleagris gallopavo
TAATCAATATGGGCTCACTCTCTTTAGACAGTTGAATTAAATGTTGACTAACAAACTGAATCATCAGTGCAGGTGGAAAAGAGTTCTGGCTCCCCTCACTGTATTAAAAGCATGTTGATTACTCAGTAAAATATATAAAGAAAACAAAAACCAACCAAACAAACAAACTGTGGGCAAAGGCAACAGCTTTTGTCTTCAGAAAGTGAAGTAATACTTGGTTGGCTTGCAGGAGCAATAAGCTTCCTAAATCAGTATGGGGAGGAAGTTGGGAGAAAGAGTTGAATTGCTGTTCCTTGTTTTTAAAGAGGAAAGGATATATCAGCTCAGAATCATCAATGAACTTCAGGAAAGAGGTCAGCTATGAAAATCAACATGCTCCAAAAGCAAGGTCTTCTTCAGTTGATGCAATGTGAGATGGTATTTCTAAAAAGTGGGTGACACAAAAGTCTGCAGCAACTCTACTAGATACAGAAGAATACAATAGGGAACTTTCAGACTTAATCTTTGTTAAATTCTTCATTTGTTTCCTTTATA
>NW_011123006.1:0-431 GCF_000146605.3 Meleagris gallopavo
AAAAAAAACCAACAAGTTTTAACTAGAAAGGTGTAAGTCAATTTTTGAGGTGCTTTTGTTTGGAAAGTGAAGCTTATGGGAACCCTTTTCTACTGCTCTTATTGCCTATGTTACTGTAACATTACATCTATGGAAGAATCCACATAAAAGTGTCAATATTAGTGTTAGATGATTCTGTTGACTGCAGAAATATTGATGGTGATAGAAGGTTTATCTTTATATGCAAATACACATCTAGTAATTTATCAACATGAAAACATACTATTAATTTTTCTACGTTTTTCATGTGTTGCTGCATAGAGGGACCAAGTTCTTTATCTTTAAACCTTACAAAATTTTGTCATTAACCTCAAGGAAGCTTGATTATCTGTGTATGGGTATACCTTGAATAACTGAATAGAAAAAAAAAAAAAAAGCATAATTAAAAATAT
>NW_011123007.1:0-1340 GCF_000146605.3 Meleagris gallopavo
TAGGGGCGGGGTTATGCAAATGGAAGGTTGGGCTGCTGGGGGGGGATGCGGGCACATGGAGAGCGTGGAAGCTGGGAGCTGCAGTTATGGGGAGTGGGGTGGAGCCCTGCAGCACAGCCTGAGCAGTGGGGAGGGGGGGGGCTGGAGGCTCGGCCTTGGTGGTGGGCGTGGCCTTGACTGTGGGCGTGGCCCCCCCCATTTGGCTCTGCCCCCAGGGGAGCTGCGCCACATCCGGCACTTACGGCCGTGGGGGCTGCGGGCGGTGCTGCAGGAGAAATACGAGTGGCCCCGCGGAGCTGCTGCCGCCTTCACGCGCTTCCTGCGCCCCATGCTGGCCTTCGAGCCCTCACAGCGAGCCACAGCAGCGCAGTGTCTGCGGCACCCCTGGCTCCGCCCATAGCCCTGCCCGCAGTTCTCCCTCCCCCCCAATAAACGTGTCCAGCTCATAGAAATGAATGTTTAATTACTTTATTTTAATTAGGCGTGGGCAGCTTTGATGCTACAGCTTCTGCTGGCCCTGCCCATTGAGTTGAGCCACTCCCACACGGTTCAGGCCCTGCCCACAAGGGCCCTGGCTCCACCCACGTGGCTCAAGCCACGCCCACGGCTGTCACGTGGGAATGCCACACCATGCCCGCACAGGCCAGGCCACGCCTACCCCATCTGGCCCCGCCCACATGCCCATATTAAGCGTGGGGGAGGTGGCTGAGGATGCTCTGCACGGCGCCGGAGGTCGTTCCCTGCCCGCCTATGTCCGGGGTGTGCGTCTGTGGGCGGGGTCAAAGGGGGCGGGGCAGCGATTGGCCAGGCCCACCGGAAGGGGAGGTACTTCTGTAGTGGGGGGTGGGACTTACCCTGGGATCGTCCAATGAGGCAAGGACAGCCTGGCGGATGGTGGAGGCGTGGTTGTGCAGCCTGGGGGAGGGGCAGAGACCGCGCCCACTGGTCAGCTCCCACCATTGGCTCACGGCTGCAGGCCCCGCCCCCTTCACCAAGCACCATCTTTAATGGCAGCCCTGTGGCAAAGCCTCACCTGGCCAGCAGAACATCCTGCTAAGCCCTGCCCTTCTGCTAAACCCCGCCCCTCAGCCATGGCACCACACTCCCTCCTGCCCATCTTAGGGCCTGCTCCTCCCAAGCCACGCCTCCTTCTCAGCCCCGCCCCTTCCCTTATCCCCGCCCCAACTTAACCCACCCCTTTCGGACACGCCCCCTGCTAAGCCACACCACCTTTCTTTAGCCCCGCCCCTTTATGTAGGCCCCGCCCCTCCTAAGCTCCACTCCCATTCCTAGGTCCTACCCCCTGCTAAGCCTCACCGATCTTTAGCCCCGCCCCTAAC
>NW_011123008.1:0-423 GCF_000146605.3 Meleagris gallopavo
AGCATTTGCTGTTGCAGTTGAAGGTTGTTATCATCATTTGTTGACTTATGGTAGATCCATCTGAAAGGTGTTGGTGGGTCTCCAGCTCACCTTCAGCAGACCAGATGAAGCCCTGGTTCAAACAGGTGCAACTGTACTTGCTTCAGGGAAGCTGTGCCCAATTACACAAAGGCTGATTTAACACCCTATAATGATTGCTATATTCCCATCCCATTCAGGCCTCAAATGAGCAAATAATTGAAGGTGTTTCTTAAGCCCATTCCAATTGAGTGAAGATTGAAGCACATGTGTTGTTTTTAGTCTGTTTTGCAGCCAGCAGCAGAGCAGCCTCTCTACGTGCTGAGACCTGCATTAAGATGGTAGAAGCCTTCCGCCCTTTGTTCCTTCAGATTTCCAAATCTTTGCTGTCACACAACATAACAC
>NW_011123009.1:0-529 GCF_000146605.3 Meleagris gallopavo
GATTAAATAAACTTCAATAAGGTTTACAGAAAGCTGCCCAGGAAGAAGAACTGCAGAGCCTGTCCTTATCACAGGCACACGACCGCTGCCTCATTTTCTCACCATGAGCAGCCATCATTCAGGGGCTGTGTCTGCACCAAAGGGCTGCAGCCCCAGCCAAGCACAGGGCAGCCTCATCTGCTGCCCCACAAAGAAAGGAGACAATCCAGGCACTGCGTCCGGGCTAATTAATATCTCTACACCATGCATTTGTAACATGAAGGAAAGAGAGCAAAAGTCAAAACAGGAAGAAGGCAGATAGCTAAGATGACACCAAACCCAGAAATGATTGAAGATTTTAATGGGAAATAAATCTGCTATAGAGAAACAAAGCAGAGAGCGAATTAAGTCTGCAAATGTGGATGTTTTGCTTGCAAGGCAGCAGGGAGCAATGTACGAGGGCTGCATGTTTGCACTGCTTGCTTTCCTCCTGGTCGCACAGAACGAATCCCAGGCCTTGTAGCAACCCATCTTTTTGAGGCAGAAGATA
>NW_011123010.1:0-1577 GCF_000146605.3 Meleagris gallopavo
CACCCGGCGCCGGTGTGCCCGCGGGGCGCTGCGGGCACCGGCTGGAGTCATTGCGTTTAATGGCTGAAAACGTTACACGGAACGCAGGGGGGGGGAGGCTGCGCTGAGGGTCCTGGTGCTGCCCCCCTCCCCCGCCCCCCTCCGGGCACAGCTCAAAGATAGAGCCAGAAAGGGTCCCTGCAGCTCGTCCTTCTGTCCCAGGGTTATCCCTCTGTCCCATTCAGGGGCTACAGAGAGGGTGGAGGCACCGGGCACCCCCACACCATTCATCCCTCATCCCTGAATCCACCGCCACACGGCTCAAGGCCAGGAGGAGATGCCCCTTCCTCCATCCCCAGCCTGGATATGAAGGTCCCGAGGATTCCTGAGGGTTCCTCAGTTTTGCATCGCTCAGCCCCCGAAGCTGGAGGCAAAGGCATGGGCACGGGCGGGGGGCCGTCAGTGCGGCATGGCTGTTATCCGCATGCTCTGCGAGGCAATGGGGTACGTCACCATCGGGGTGGTGGCGTGGCTCATGGTGATGCCTCCCAGCGGCTGCGCCATCGACACGGCCACCGGAGCCACCGAAACGGCCACCGGGGCCATGGAGACCGGGGGAGCCATGCCCTGGGCAATGGTCTGTGCCAGGGCGGCCGAGAGAGGGGTGATTTCAGGGTTCATGGGGGGAGCGGCGTTGGCCGGGGGTGCTGCCTGGGCGCCAGCAGGCGCTACCAAATCCTGCTGGGAGACGGGCCGGGGCTGCAAGGCCTGGCTGCTGAGCGTGGTGTGGGTCTGCGCGATGCTGTGGTTGTAATTGGTGACGGTGCCCACGGTGGGGGCCAGAGTCTGCTCGGTGGCCGTGGCCGTGGAGCTCAGCGTCATCACCTTGGCCTGGTTGCGGAACTGGGCGTTCTGCTCCAAGAGCACCTCGTTGGTCGCCATCAGGTTGTTCACCTGCTTCTTGAGGTCCTCCACGCGCTTCCTCAGCATGATGTTCTCCTCTTCCAGCAGCCGGTACTCCACTGTCCGTGGGTTGGCGAAGCTGTACTCGTAGGTCTCAAAGGACAGCCCGTCCACCCGCCGCCGCTTCAGCAGGGGCTCGTGGTCGTCGTAGCGGTCGCCGTCATATATGGCATCGTAGGGGTCGTAGCGACGCACGGCGGCCACCATGCCCGGCTCCCGGGTGGCCATGCCCCGCGCCTCGTACTCATAGTCCCGCTGCAGGTGCTGGAACTTACACTTGGCACCCCGCTGACAGTCACCCTTCAAGAAGTCCCTGCAGATGGGCACCTCCTCCTTGCTGTTGGGCAGGTCGGCGGGCGAGAGGCCGAGTCCCGCCGCCACTTTCTGCCGCAGGCGCGGGGGCAGCTCGCCCGTCTTCTTGTAGCAGTCCTCATCCTCCTTGGTGCCGTGGATGAAGCGGCAGTTGAGGCGCACGCATTCCTTGTTCTGGAAGTCGTGGCAGAAGATGAATTCGTTCTTGCGCACGCCCAGGTTGGTCACCTCGCTGATGTCGGGGTGCCGGAAGCGGCAGCGCTTGCCCCGCTTGCAGACGTTGCGCAGGAAATCGCGGCAGATATCATCAGCGTCGGCACCCG
>NW_011123011.1:0-1142 GCF_000146605.3 Meleagris gallopavo
TGTGTCCCCATAGCAGGAAACCCGGCATCCATGGGTGTCCCCAACCCCCAGACCCCAAATCCTGGTGTTCCCATCTTAGGGACACCTGGGTGTCAGCAGCCCTGAGCACCCACATGCCCAGGGAACCCCATCACCATGCACCCATGGGTGCCCCCAGACACCACGACCCCGTTACCCCCGGTGCTGCACACCCCAAATCCCATACCCACAGTTCCCAAATAGGGGTTCTGCCCCCCGAACCTCCCATCAGTGTCCCCACCCATGGGTGCCGCCCCACCTGGAGGAAGCGCAGCGCAGGAAGATCTGGGCTGGGGGGCTTTGGGGGGGCTCTGAGCTCCCGGCGTCCCTGTGGTGTCCGACCCATCTGCGCTTGTGTCCGTCTGCGTCCTGGGAGGGGGACATGGGGACATGGGGACAGAACCTGGGGATGCACAGGAGCCCCCCACTTTAGGGACATGGGGGATGGGACACCCAGGGACCTCCCACCCCAGAAACAGTGCCATGGTGCTTGGGGACCTTTGGGAATGCTGGGATGGGACATGTGGGGACACCCACAGCAGCAATGGGGACTCGAGCACCCGTACCCATGGACACAGCACCTCAGATCCCTCCCAGGTGGGGCTGGGGGTGCTCTGCAGCCGGGTGCCCCCCTGCCCCCCCATGTCACCCCATGTCCCTTGATGACCCTACCCAGCGCAGCCAGGCAGGCGAGGAGGAGGAGGAGGAGGGGGACAGCACCCCACAGCCACGGCATCCCCATGGGTGGCACCTTGCTGGGCGCTGGGACAAAGACCTCGGTGACACCAGGACCCCCCACCTGGGGACCCCCCCTAGCCTTGTGAACCGTCCCCCCAACATGACAGGGACCCATCACTCCTTTATTGGGAGACAGAGTCCTCCAGGGCTCCCCTTGCCCTTTTTGGGGCCCCCATCCCACAGAAACCTCCTATGGCTCCAAACCCCCACCCATGGGTCCCCACAATCCCAACCCGATCTCCATCCCCCCATTGATGCCACAACTCCAAAGAACCCCCTCCCCCCATGGGTGCTTTGGGTCCCCTTGGGTCCCCTCCCCCATTTCCATGAGTCCCTTCAAGGTCTCTGTGTCCCTCTGACCCCCCCTCCATGTCCCCCACAGCCTC
>NW_011123012.1:0-1586 GCF_000146605.3 Meleagris gallopavo
TGGAGGGCGGTTGTGGGGCTGGGGGGGGCGGATTTATGGGATTTTAAGGGGAATTTGTGGGGCTGGGGGCTTTAATGGGGTCAGAGGGGCTCCTTGCGGGGGTCTGGGGGGAATCGATGGGGCTGGGAGCCGTGGGGTGGGAGGCTGCTGAAACTCCATCGTTTATTGGTTGATTCATTCGGGGGGGCGGGCTATGACGCAGCCAATCACAGGCTGCTCTTCACTCCCTCCTTCTGCCGCCCGTAGCCAATCACGGCGAGGGGGCGGGATAAGGCTGAGTGCTCGTCCCCCATTCGCTGTCACCCAGCAACAGCGCGGTGACGTCCGCATGTTGCGCTGAAGCCACGCCCCCGCGCACCGATTGGCTGCGGCCTCCACTCGAGCTTTCCACGCTGATTGGCGGAGCGCTCAGCCAATAGGAATGGCGGGGCCGTGCCTTAAAGGGGCAACGCTGCAGTTCTTAAAAGGGCGATGCCCCGTCCTAAAAGAGGCGGTTGTTATAGGGACGCCGCCGCGGCTCTTAAAGGGGAAACGCCGCGGTCTTAAATGGGCGACGCCGCTCAGAGCGCCATGGCGGCCCAGCCCAGGATGAGCAGCGTTCCGCCCACGGGCGCCGCGCGGTTCAGCGACGGATCCCCGGTGACGGCGAAGTAATAGAAGGGACCACAGAACAGCGTCATCCCCGCGCTCAGCAGCGCTCCGGCCTAAGGGGAAATAAACGGAGAATGAATGGGACGGAACAGAGCGGGCGGGGGGGGGGAAGGGTGTGAACGGGACGGGGTTTGGGGGTGCACGCACCACTCCGGGCCGGCGGCAGCGGGGGACGCTGAGCAGCACCAAGCTGTGCAGGATGTGGTACCGATTGGCCGTCTCGAAGATCTGCGGGGAGAAGGATGGGGATGAAGAAGGCCTCAGAGCGGGGAACCCCTCCGGGCCACTCGCACCCAAAGCCCAGAGCCTCCCCCAACCCCCCCGGCGCTCACCTCCTTCTGGTAATCATCGCGATCACTGCGGCGGAACCCTACGGGGGGGACGCGGGGCTGAGCTGGGCCTCACCGGGGACCCCCCGACACCCCCGGGACCCTCCCCCGGACCCCCGTGACCCACCGTGGGCCCCGTAGGCCGCAGCCGCCACGGCTACAGAGCCGCTGAGGGCCCCGACCCGCAACCACGCCATCGCTGCTCTTCCTCTTCCGCTCCGTCCCCTTCCTCTTCCTCTCCCTTCATTAACACTTCCGGTCTCCGCCCGCCGTCCCCTCACTCTTATCCCATTGGCTCAGCGCTGAGTCACTCTCAGTCTCCAAAACCAATAGCAGCGCGCCCCATGCGGGCCACGCCTTATTATTTCAGTGCTTCTCGTCTCTCAATTTCCGGTTTCTACAATCTACTTCCGCTCCCACCTCGCCACACTTCCGTCCTGTCCTCGCCACACTTCCGTCCTGTCCTCGCCACACTTCCGCTCTCACCTGGCCTCACATCCTGTCTCTCCACACAGCTCTCCTCAGATCGCTCCGCTCTCCACTTCCGCTCTCCCCTCACACCACTTCCGCTCTCTCCCTCTCCACTTCCGCTCTCCCCTCACAGCG
>NW_011123013.1:0-992 GCF_000146605.3 Meleagris gallopavo
ATCCATTCCGTATCCCCTCTCCCTGGACCCCCTCAGTCCATTCATTTTGTAGATCCACCCCAGACATTATCTCCCCCCTTCCCCCCCATTATATTTTCCCTTTGAGTCCATTCCATTCCCATTTGGATCCGTTCTGGGTTTTACCACCCTCCTTAATTGATACCCCCCATCACCATTCACTCTCAGTCGAAATCCAGGCCAGGTTTTACCTCCCCCCACAATCCAATCCATTCTGAATCCATTCCATATCCCCTTCCCGCACCACACCCCCCAATCCATTCCCACTGCAGATCCACTCCAGACATTACATTTCCTCCCCACCCCCAAACTGTCTTATCCCTTCGAGCCCCTTCCATTCTATTCCCGTTTGGATCCATTCCGGGTTTTACCCCATCCCCCTTAATATCCCCCACCATCACTCACTCTCAGTCCAAATCCAGGCCAGGTTTTACCCCCCGCCCCTCATTTAATCCATTCTGAATCCAGTCCAGACCCCCCAATCCATTCCCATTCAGCTCCACCCCAAACATTCCCTCCCCCCATTGCATTTCCCCTTTGCTTCTCATCCATTCCATTCCCATTCCGATCCAGTCCGTGTTTTACCTCCCTTAATTAATAGCTGCCTCCCCCCGTTCATTCTCAGTCCAAATCCAGGCCAGGTTTTATTTCTCCCCAGTCCAATCCATTCTGAATCCAATCCAGACCCCCCCCAATCCATTCCCATTCAGCTCCACCCCAGACATTCCCTCCCCCATTGCATTTCCCCTTTGCTTCTCATCCATTCCATTCCCATTCGATCCAGTCCGTGTTTTACCTCCCCTTAATATCTCCCTCCCCCCACTATTCACTCAGTCCGAATCCAGGCCAGGTTTTACCCCCCTCCCCAATCCAATCCATTCTGAATCCATTCCACATTCCCCCCCCTCGTTACCTCCAGGCCAGGTTTTACCCCTGCCCCTCAGTTTAATCCATTGTGAATCCAATCCAGACCC
>NW_011123014.1:0-404 GCF_000146605.3 Meleagris gallopavo
AGCCTGCTCCAACATCTGCCGTCCTCCAAGGCCTCCCATACAAACCTCCTCTGTCACCCTCTGCTTCATGCTCAACCTGGTCTGGGTCCCTCCTGCTGAGTCATAGGACAAGGAAATTCTCATTTAAAAAAAAAGTGATATGGCAAACGGGGGGCTGCTAGACCAGTAGCAGAATGGAAATAAGAGAAACTCCCACCTCTGCATCTTGTGCTGTTTTCCCCCTTATTTTTCTCTCTTTAAGAGGAGCTACAGATGTTGGATTTGATGATTGTATTTGGACTTAGTTCTTTTCCAAACAAAATGATTTGATGATTCTATGTTGAGCACCTCTGAATGAAAAAAAGGCCTACCTCTTAGGGATGTGAAAGTGATCCAGAACTCCCACTTTTAACTTTTTCTTTAAT
>NW_011123015.1:0-1543 GCF_000146605.3 Meleagris gallopavo
CCCAGCTCCCCCAAACCGCCGCCCCCCCCAGCGACGCCCGGAAGAGGAAATCAAACCCTATTCCTCTTCCGACCGCGACTGTAAGTGAATGAATGAACGAACGAATGAATGAATGAATGGACGGGAGGACCGTGGGAACCTTACCGCCTAACCACGCCCACTTCCGCTCCCCACCAACCAATCGAATTCGCAGTTTTGCGGGAGGAGGAGGAGCCACCGTGGCCATTCAATTTAACGCCGGGCCGCCCGGGCGGTTCCCCGTTAAGGGGAACTTTACGCCCTTTTCTCCGTCGCGACCCTACAGACGGCCCTATAAATGCGGACCCCACTCAGACGAGACCCGATGTGGGGCAGCAACGACGTGCCAGGTGGGTCCCCAAATCACCCAGGACCCGTTTTTAACCGTTTTGGGCTTTTTTCGAGCCGATTTTGGTGCTTCCTTTTGGCAGTTCGCTCGGCCGCATCGGACGCTGAGATCAATGGGAACAATGGGGGTTCGCTGCCCCATAGCGTCTATGGGGGGCACCCATGGGTGCCCCTACCTGCCCCATAGGGTCCCTATCCCCACCCCACAGCTCCCATGGGTGCCCCTCTCTACCCCACAGGGTCCCTATCCCAGCCCCACAGCACCCATGGGTGCCCATTGCTGCCCCATAGGTTGCCTCTCTCCACCCCACAGCACCCATGGGTGCCCTTCTCTACCCCATAGGGTCCCTATTCCTGCCCCATAGCCCCCATGGGTGCCCATTGCTGCCCCATAGGGTCCCTCTCCCCACCTCACAGCACCCATGGGTGCCCCTCCCTGCCCCATAGCACCCATGAGTGCCCCTTTCTACTCCACAGGGCCCCTATATTTCCACCCCACAGCCCCCATGGGTCCCTATCCCAGCCCCATAGCACCCATGGGTGCCCCTCTCTGCCCCATAGCCCAATTGGGGTCTTTCCCCTCCCTCCGCCCCCCCAATTTTGGGATCGTTTCAATAAATCTGAGAACCCTTTGCTTTCTGCCTGTGCTGTGTCTCAATGCCTCCCATTCCCCCTCACCCCCCCCCGCAGTGACATATTGGAGGGAATGGTGAAGTCATCGCCGGGATGTGACGTCATCAGTGGGGGGGCGTGACGTCACTCCTCGCCCCCAATCTTCCCAGTCTTCAAGCCACACCCCCTGTGGTCCCCACCCCCCTTAAGGCGTTGCCCGTTTAAGACGTTGCCCCCTTTAAGGCGTTGCCACTTTAAGCCACTCCCACTCCGCGCGGTCACCTTCCCAAACGCCGCAATGCCTCACTGCGCATGCGTCGCTTACTGCGGCCGGAAGTGCCCTTACCAACAACCGGAAGTAACTTCACCATTTTCCGGAAGTTCCCTTACCAACAACCGGAAGTAGCTTGATGCCCGGCCGGAATTGCCCTTACAAGAGGCCGGTAGTAGCCTCACGAGAAGACGGAAATGACGCAACGCGCAGGCGCAGTGCGGTGCCGGTTCCTGTGAGGAGAAGGGAAAAGGGCCGCGCTCAGCCTCGGGGCGGCGCCGCGATGCTCCGGCA
>NW_011123016.1:0-1508 GCF_000146605.3 Meleagris gallopavo
CCCTCCACACTGAATGGGAAGCATCTGCGCGTCTCCACGGCCCTCTGCCAGGTTCCTGGGGAATGACTCACTCTGGTGATGCTAAATCAGACCGTTTGGTGCTCAGCACATCCACACCTCGGGGCTGCAGGACCCATCCCCCCGCAGCACAGCGGGGGGCCATCCCAGCTCTCCCCATAGCCGGTGCCCACCCCATAGCCGGTGCCCACCCCACAGCAGCACCACGCACCGTGGGTTGGTGGCAAATGGAACCAATTAACGCCAAGGCCTCATCAGCTCTCCTCCAGGATGGGGAGCTCCGGAGGGTCGGGGTGCTGCTCCCACTGCCTTCACTTTGTCCTGATGCAGGAGAGGTGCAGCCACAGCCCCACAACTGCTCAACCACGGGGGGACACAGAGAACGTGGGGACACAGCTGTCATCACCCCTGCGCTGCCCCAAACGCCACCGAGCTGCTCTGAGAGCAATGAGGAGGCCACACATGGGGCTCACTCCCCTCCTCTCCCCCCCCCACCCAGGGCCCCATCCCCACCCACCCGGCAGAAATGCTCCACATCCATGAGCATCACCAGGGTTGCAGCACTGGGATGGGAGTTGCAGCCCCATGCAGGAAAACACGCACAGACCCAGAGGAGCACCGAAGTGCCCCAACCACGGCCATTTCCAAAGCAGCACAGGGCACAAAACTGAGACCTCCTCCCCAGCACTGAGGCCGGAGCATCGCAGACCCCACTGTTTGCTGCCGGGAAGAGCCCCGGGGCGGATCAGAGCGGCACCGCCGCCCTTTGTCCCTTTGGAAGGGCTCTGCACCCCCGGGCTGGACTTTGTCTCCCCGCTCTCCAGCAGCCGAAGAGGAACAAACCAACGGCTTCGCAGTGGGTTCGGCGGTGCGAAGTGGGGCAGCTCCCGTGCCGTGGGTCGGGATACGGACCCTCCCCCAACCCCTCATCCGGCAGCGGGGCTCCTTCTTATGGCCCCGAAGGACTCGGTGGCACAGCGCGCCGTGCCGGCACACGTGGCTTCGTGGGGTGGGCGCTGGGAACCCAACGAGGGGCGTTCCCGTGCCGCCCTCCTGCCCCATTCCGAGGCACGGGGCGGAGGAGAGGATGGAGGAACTTCCCCCGAGCGCATCCCCGCTGCTGCAGCCCCGTTTCCAAAGGCAACGGCCGCTTATGCAATGAGCGATGCCCGTCCCTCCGCCCCCACCAACTTCGGAATCTGCGCCCAACGGAGCGGGGTTGGAGCCGGACCCGGACCCGCAGCGCTCCGTGGGGTCAGAGCCAGCGGCTGCGTCACCCCCGTGCCAATCAATGACCCCACGGGTGTCAGCGCTGCGGGGGCAGCTGCGAGCCGTGCACCCCCTCCCCAAAACGTGGGATGGGATTTGGACACCTGGAGCCCCATGAGGGGAGGGGGGAGGGAGGGTCCGCAGCCCCCGGCCTATTGCCACAACAGCAGCTCCGTGGGCGCAATGCTTGGGCACAGGGAAAGCCTCCCCACCCTCCCCAC
>NW_011123016.1:2717-3732 GCF_000146605.3 Meleagris gallopavo
GGCGTACGGGGGGCTGTGCTATAGGTTGGGGTGTGGGATGAAGGTGGGAGGGGGATGCGATGGGGATGGTCCAGGTTTGGGATGGATGCGGTACGGGTATGGGATGGGAATGGGATTGGGATGGGGATGAGATGGGCATGGTATAGGTTTGGGATGGGTACGATATGGGTACAGTATGGGTATGGGATGGGTATGCTGTGGGTATAGGATGGGTATGGTATAGGTATAGGATGGGAATGGGATGGGTATGGGATGAGAATGGTATAGGTATGGGATGGGGATGGTATAGGTTTGGGATGGGAATGTTATAAGCATGGTGTAGGTATGGGATGGGTTTAGGATGGGTATGGGATGGATATAGAATGGGGATGGGATGGGGATGGTATAGGTATAGGATGGGGCATGGGGGATGGGTTTGGGATGGGAATGGTGTAGGTATGGGATGGGTATGGTATAGGTATGGGATGGGTGTGGGTATGGGATGGATATGGGATGGCTATGGTATAGGTATGATACAGGTATGGAATGGTGTTATAGTGGGAATAGTACGGGTATGGCAGAATAGTGGGAAGGGTGCGGTATGGGTATAGGGTGGGTATAGAATGGGTTTGGTCTAGGTTTGGGATGGGTATGGTACAGGTATAGGATGGGTATGGTATAGACGTGGTGTGGGTGTGGGATGGGTATGGTATAGATTTGGGATAGGTATAGGATGGGTATGGGATGAGTATGGAGTAGGAATGGTGTAAGTTTGGGATGAGTATGGTATAGGCATGGTGTGGGTATGGGATTGATATGGAATGGGACCCCTCTGTCACTTCCTGCATCCCCGCACCCCCACCCACGACAACCACGGCTGCAGTGATGATGTCACAGCTCTGACATCAGAGCCAGACCGTGACGTCACTCCCCATCCCGTGACCCTCCCGCCCCCCCTCGCGGTGATGTCAGCAGTCACAATTACGACACCGTCCACCCGATGAGGCGGACGGGGGGGAGTTATGTGGGGGCACCG
>NW_011123017.1:0-1105 GCF_000146605.3 Meleagris gallopavo
AGTGACCCCACATGGGGACCCCAAATGGGGACCTCAAATGGGGACCCCAAATGGCACCAATGACCCCAAATGGCTCTGATGGCACCAAATGACCCCAATGATCCCAAATGGTCCCAGTGACCTCAAATTGTGACCCTAAATGGGGACCCCAGTGACCCCAAATGACCCCAGTGAAACCAATGTGTCCCTACGTGGCTCCGAATGACCCCAGTGACCCCAAATGGCCCTAATGACCCCAGGTGGCCCAATGACCCCACACCCCAATATGACCCAACAACCCCACAACCCAATGACTCCACATCCCCACATCCCATATCTCCACACCCCAATGACCCCACACCCCAATGGTGACCCCACATCCCATATCCTCACATCCCAATGACCCCACATCCCAATGATCCCACATCCCAGTGACCCCACATCCCAGTGACCCCACATCCCATATCCTCACATCCCAATGACCCCACATCCCAATGATCCCACATCCCAGTGACCCCACATCCCAGTGACCCCACATCCCATATCCTCACATCCTGATGACCCCATATCCGCACACCCCACATCCCATATCCCCGTACCCCGAAGACCCCACACCCAATGATGACCCCACACCCAATGATGACCCCACACCCCATGACCCCAAATCCCAACGATCCCACATCCCCATGTCCCACCATGCCCACATCCCCCAATGATGTCCTCACATCCCAATGACCCCACATCCCAGAGTCCCCCTACCCCAACGATGACCCCACCCCAAAGATGACCCCCCCCATTAACCCCCCCCACTGACGCCCCCCATGACCCCCCTACTCCCCCAGGTTTCCACCCACTCCGTCCCGCTCTCCCAGCTCTCCCTGCTCCCCTCCTACCTGGGGGCGCTGCGCCGCTTCCTGGGCCCCACCGCACTGCGCCTCTTCCCGGGCTACCGCACACAGGTGGGCGGGGGCAGGGGGCGTGGTCACGGGAGGGGCGTGGTTATGTGGAAGGGGGCGTGGTTATGAGAATTGGGTGTGGTTATGTGAAAGGGGGCGTGGTTATATGGAAGGGTATGGTTATGTGGAGGGGGTGTGGCTATGCGGAGGGGCGTGGTTATGTGGAGGGG
>NW_011123018.1:0-391 GCF_000146605.3 Meleagris gallopavo
CTGCCATTGCCATCCTTCGAGATGCATCTTACGTAAAAAATGTCCATAAGATAACAAGTACGTGGAAATGGGTGAGACAACACCTACTACACACAGATGGATTAACCAGGAGCTGTCAGCGCTGCTCTGTCGTGGCTGTTTGGAAATGCTCTGAGTGGGAAAGGTTGCAGAAATGAAAACGCATTCACCCAGTGATAAAGTGCAGTACTCTCTTTATCATGAAAAAAATTCAGAGTCATAGGGGTTGGAAGGGACCTTTGGAGATCCCCCCGCTCAACCCTCTGCTAAAGCAATTCCCTGCAGCAGGTTGCACAGGAGTGTGTCCAGACAGACACTGTATATCTCCAGATAAAGAGACTCCACAGCCTCTCTGGTGGCTGGGTTGATGGGC
>NW_011123019.1:0-1184 GCF_000146605.3 Meleagris gallopavo
GGATTAGGGTCAGATTAAGGGGGATTAGGGTCAGATTATGGGGGATTAGGGTCAGATTACGGGGATTAGGGTCTGATTACGGGGATTAGGGTCTGATTACAGGGATCAGGGTCAGATTAAGGGGGATTAGGGTCAGATTACGGGGATTAGGGTCTGATTAAGGGGGATTAGGGTCTGATTACAGGGATTAGGGTCAGATTAAGGGGGATTAGGGTCAGATTATGGGGATTAGGGACAGATTAAGGGGGATTAGGGTCAGATTACAGGGATTAGAGTGAGATTAAGGGGGACTAGCATCAGAATAAGGGGGATTAGGGTCAGATTACGGGTATTAGGATCAGATTAATGGGGATTAGGGCCAGATTAAGGGGGATTAGGGTTAGATAAGAGGCATTAGGGTCAGATAAGGGGGATTAGGGTCAGTTTAGGGGGATTAGGGTCAGATTAAGGGCGATTAGGGTTAGATTAAGGGGGAGTAGGGTCAGATATGGGGGAGTAGGGTCAGATTAGGGGGATTAGGGTCAGATTAAGGGGGATTAGGGTCAGAATAAGGGGATTAGGGTTAGATTAGGGGAATTAGGGTGAGATTATGGGGGATTAGGGTGAGATTATGGGGATTAGGGTCATATTAGGGGGATTAGGGTCAGATTAGGGGGATTAGGGTCAGATTAATGGTGATTAGGGTCAGATTAGAGGGATTTGCATCATATTAAGAGGGACTATCGTCAGATTAAGGGGGATTGGGGCAGATTAAGGGGGATTAGGGGCAGATTATGGGGATTAGGGTCAGATTAGGGGGATTAGGGTGCGATTAGGGGGATTAGGGTGCGATTAGGGGGATTAGAGTGAGATTAGGGGGATTAGGGTGAGATTACAGGGGATTAGGGCCAGACTAAGGGGGATTAGGGTCAGATTAATGGGGATTAGGGCCAGGTTATCGGGATTATGGTCAGATTAGTGGGATTAGGGTCAGATTACGGGGATTAGGGTCAGATTATGGGGATTAGGGTGAGATTAGGGCAGCACTGACCTTTTCCGGGGGTCCGGGGGGGGTCGGGGGTCTCAGCTGCCCCCCTTCCTCCATCCTTGGGAGGGTCCGGAGCGTCGGGGGCAGGGCCTGAACAGGAAGGGGCGGAGCTCGGACAGGAAGTAGAGGAGCCTGGACAGGAAGAGGCGGGGCTCGG
>NW_011123020.1:0-636 GCF_000146605.3 Meleagris gallopavo
TTCCATTCCATTCCATTCCATTCCATTGGAAAAGGCATTGAGGTGCATTGCGTTGCATCCATTGCATCCATTACATTGCATTGCATTGCAAAAGGCATTGAGGTGCATTGCATCCATTGCATTGCACTGCATTGCATTGGAAAAGGCATTGAGGTGCATTGCATTGCATCCATTGCGTTGCATGGCATTGCATTCCATTCCATTGCATTCCATTGCAAAAGGCACTGAAGTGTATTCCATTGCATCCATTGTGTTGCACTCCATTGCATTGCATTGCATTACATTGCAAAAGGCATTGAGGTGCACTGTGTTGCATCCATTGCATTCCGTTGCATTGCATTCCATTGCAAAAGGCACTGAGGTGCATTGCATTGCATCCATTGCATTGCAAAAGGCATCGAGTTGCATTGCAAAAGGCACTGAGGTGCATTGCCTTGCATCCATTGCATTGCATTGCATTGCAATAGGGATTGTATTGCATTCCACTGCATTGCACTGCATTGCAAAAGGCATTGCACTGCATTCCACTGAACTCCATTCCATTCCATTCTATTGCATTCCATTGCAGTGCATTGCATTGCACTGCATTGCTTCCATCCCATCCCGTCCCATCCCGTCCCGTCCCATCCCGTCCCG
>NW_011123021.1:0-1533 GCF_000146605.3 Meleagris gallopavo
GAACCCCATATCCCTCCAGCCCCATAGAAGCCCCATAGCCACCCCCCAGCCCCATAACTCCCCACTTTGCCCCATAACCCCACCCCAGGACTAAACGTGAGGTCCCACTAAGCCACGCCCACCAAAGGACACACCCAATCAACTGCACCGCTGCCCTTCCAGGCCCCGCCCAGACCACGCCTCCTGCCTAACTCACGCTTCCCATTGGCTGTGCTCTCTGCAATGCCCTGCCCACACTTCGACCCCGCCCAATCAACCGCACACCCCCAGGCCCCGCCCCTTCCCCAGCCACGCCCCATCAGGCTCGACCAGACCACGCCCCCTTTAAACCACGCCTACTTCCGGCCTCTTAACCCCCGCCCCTTCAGACCCCTCCCCATTCCACACCCACACAAACCCCGCCCCCTTGAGGCCCCGCCCCCTCTCCTGGCCCCGCCCCCCTCGTACAACCCTCTATATCAGCCCTCCCGCAAGAAGCCCAGCCTTTTGCTTTGCCCCGCCCCTTCCGGCCCCGCCCACCGCAGAAAGCCGTTGTTGCGAGGCGGCTCCTCTCCAGGGGCGGCGCCCATTTGCTCCAGATGCCGTGGCACGCCGGGTACGTCACCCCCTGAAAATGGGCCAATGGGATCCGTGCGTTGGCAGAACCCGCCAATGGGATCGATTGGAGGGCGGAGCCAGCTGGGGCCTCACCCAATGGGAGCTGCGTGTGGGTGGAGCCACGTGGGGCGTTACTCAATGGGGTCTGTGTGTGTGTGGTGGGCGGAGCAAAGTGGTGTCACCCAATGGGATCGATGGGGGGGAAGGAGCCAACCAATCGGATCCACGTGGGAGCAGAGCAAAGCAGAGGCATCACCCAATGAGATTAACGGAGAGCAAAACCACCCAATGGGATCATCCGGAGGCGGGCAAAGTGGAATGCCACCCAATGGGATTCATGAGTGGGCGGAGCAAGGCGACACATCACCCAATCAGCTCCTGAGGGGGGCGGAGCAACCAGTCGCACCCAATCGCATCCAAGCAGAGGGGAAAGCGAGAGGGGGATTCGTCCCGCCCTCTTCTGGTCCTGGTAACCAATGAGGCGCCTCACCCAGCCCCCTTCCGGTGCCTGCAGCCAATGACGCGCTTCGCCACGCCCCCTTCCGGTACCCGCAGTCAATGATTCCCTTCGTCCCACCCCCTTCTGGTGCTGGTAGCCAATAACGCGATTGGCCACGCCTCCTTCCGGTACCCGCGATGATGCCCTTCGTCCCACCCCCTTCCGGTACCGGCAGCCAAATGAGACACTTCGCCCCGCCCTTTTCCGGTACCGGCAGCCAATGAGACACTTCGCCCCGCCCTTTTCCGGTGCCGGCAGCCAATGGGCGCTCACCTCCACCAGGCCCTGCATGACGCGCACGGCGATGACGCAGCCCACGTGCGTGCGTGCGGCGGAAGGCAGCAGCATGTTGAGCAGCGACGTGGAGACGATGGCCAGCCCGAATACCCTGCGGAGGGGGAGAAGGGACGGCCGGAAATTAAGGGGACGCCACCGGA
>NW_011123022.1:0-396 GCF_000146605.3 Meleagris gallopavo
AAATTACAATCACAAACAGTGATTTTCAAAGAAACAAAAATAACCAAACTAGCTTACCAACCAGGCAAATGAACAGATGTCTTCACACACACACACACACACACACACACACACACACACACAAGAAAAAGGACACGCTGAAGTTGTTATATGAAGAAAAGGAAGAGAATCTTTTTCATCAGAAAATAGCCAACCTCCAATTTTCAGCAATCAGAAAAAAAAAGAAAATGTGCTCAACTGATACTCAGAACCCTCTTATCTTGTGCTGGTTAATATGAAAGGTGCTGCTGGTATTACTGTGCTTCACGTATGCAGTCAGTCTTATGTAACTGCATTGGAAGAGACTACTGAGGGCTGTGCTTGCAGTTCCCCAAGACAGTCTGAGGAAAGGCAAGA
>NW_011123023.1:0-377 GCF_000146605.3 Meleagris gallopavo
CCAACCTCATGGGATGGGGACAACGATGTCCCCAAGATCTGGGGACGGTCGATGTTGACCAGGATGGTGGAGCTGGGCACAGAGCAGAGTGGTGACATTGCCGTCACCACCGTTGACCCCATGGAGGTGACACCAGCGTCCCACATGCAAGGGACATTGGAGAGGTCCAACTCTGGGCCACAAGATGGGGACAACGATGTCTCCAAAATCTGGGGATGTCGATGATGACCAGGATGGTGGAGTTGGGCGCAGAGCAGAGTGGTGACATCGCCGTCACCACTATTGACCTCATGGAGGTGACACCACCAACCCCATGGAGGTGACACCACTGTCCCACATGCAAGGGACCTTGGAGATGTCCAACTCTGGGCCACGAG
>NW_011123024.1:0-375 GCF_000146605.3 Meleagris gallopavo
ACATCCAGTTATGATATAATGGTGAAATTGTGAAGTGGCAACTGTCTTACAAACTAAACAAAAATAATCACAAAATATATTCCCTGGACTTTTAACTACATATTCAACTTTCTGGTGTAACTGATAATATACGTAAAGTGAACTATACCTTGCTTTTCAAAGGTCATTAAGTAATATGCAAAAACTTAACTTTCCCCACAGCTATTTTTCTGCTCTTTTCCATGCTGTTGAAGCTACCCTGCATTTAATTTAGTTTTCTGTAAGCTCTTAAGGGAAACAGACCTTCTGACAAGTTATTTGTGATATCTGACAAAGTATCATTAGAAGTACCAATTGTATAATCAACAAATACACAGAGTAGTGTGGCTAAATTAG
>NW_011123025.1:0-840 GCF_000146605.3 Meleagris gallopavo
TGCAGTACTGTAGCAATTGGACAGAACAATACAACGGGAAAAACATTACAACAAAGGTGCAGTGACAGCAGGACTGCACAATAGAAAGATGCCATAAAGGAAGGGAAGTAGTTTGTTCACCCATATCAGAAGATTCCAAGTTCACAGTGCAAAGCTTCACCAAGGAGGGATCTCCAAAAAGAGATCTCATGGCAGTCAGTCCTTAAATGAGGTCTGAGAGGGGTGGAGCCAAGCCCAGCCCTTTCCAGTCACACAGATGAAATGCCTTCACCTGTGCTCCCAGGGCTGACCAGGTCCTTTCCCCAGGTACTCAATCAGTAGTTCAGCAGTTCCTATAAAAGTACCTTGCTATAAACACTCATAAAAACAAAAATATGATGAAAAGAGAAGTGTGTGTAAACCTCAAAGATAATACTAATAGAAGTTGCAACAGTTATAAGTGACATAAATACAAGTGCTACAGTCTGGTGGCTCCTGACATTTGTCATACACAACATGAACAAATCAAGCATACAATCAATACAACGCTTGTTGAATCACTAAAGAAAGATTTCAGTGAGAAACACAGTAATTTATACAGAAGGTAACCAACTACATGCAGAGGCTTTCACTGATACAGCAACAAAACCCTCTACCATGGAGAAAAGACTAAAGGTAGAACTTCGGGCAGTTAATCTCTACTTTGGTAGAAACAATGAAAATTTACAATTAAGTACATTAATAAAAATAAGAGTAGCGCTTCAGCAACAGAGTTTTTATGTCAGTAAACGATGAGCTCAAGAAACTTTGAGTCCTCTGTCATGGTTTCATGATTTTTCATTATCGGTATTCCACATCATA
>NW_011123026.1:0-1033 GCF_000146605.3 Meleagris gallopavo
CGATCCCCGCGACCCCACATACGTTTTGATCATGGCTTTGAGGGCGGCCCTGCGCTCCCGCTCGGCGAATTTGTCGATGAGGCGGGCGGCCACGGGGGGGGCGGAGCGATAGAGGCGGAAAAAGCGGTGATAATTGCACAGAGCCCAGGCGGCCCGCAGGGACAGAGCGTGGGACACCGCCGGGTCCGCCCGCAGCGCCGGGGTCAGGAAGGCCAGCTCCGTGGTCAGGTCTGCGGGGTAATTAAGGCAATTAGCGCTCCGTGGTCAGGTCTGGGGGGTAATTAAGGCAATTAGCGCTCCGTGGTCAGGTCTGGGGGGTAATTAAGGCAATTAGCGCTCGTTAACGGCGGGAGCAATTAAGGCAATTAGCGCTCGTTAACGGCGGGAGCAATTAAGGCAATTAGCGCTCGTTAACGGCGGGAGCAATTAAGGCAATTAGCGCTCGTTAACGGCGGGAGCAATTAAGGCAATTAACGCTCGTTAACGGCGGGAGCAATTAAGGCAATTAGCGCTCGTTAACGGCGGGAGCAATTAAGGCAATTAACGCTCGTTAACGGCGGGAGCAATTAAGGCAATTAGCGCTCGTTAACGGCGGGAGCGAGGTTCCCCCTGATCTGGGAGATGCGGGAGCTGAAGGGGTCTGGATTTGGGTGGGGGTCCCTGGAGGACCCCCAGCGGGGGATTCTGTAGGTCGAGGGTCAGTTTAGGGTTAGGGTTCACTCCATTCCTAACCCCAATCCCATCCCAAACCCTGAGCGGTTACCCCAACCCTAACCTGACCCTATCTTAACCCCTGACCCCAATCCCGCCCCTATTATCCCTACCCCAAACCCCACCCACACCGCTGGCTCAGACCCTCCCCAGATTTGGGATGGGGGGGCTCAGGAACTCCCCCAACCCCGCTCAGCTCCCCCACGTCCCGGGTTGAACACAGGGCACGAAAGGGTTGGGGACACCGGGTTTGGGGTCACCGGGTTGGGGTCACCGGGTTGGGGTCACCGGGTCTGGGGTCACCGGTCTGGGGCCACCAGGT
>NW_011123027.1:0-365 GCF_000146605.3 Meleagris gallopavo
AAAAAAAAAAAAAAAAAAGTGGACATATAAGAATGATGTGGTGTATGGGCCGACAAAGGGAGCTGCTGGAAAAACACCAGTTGCATTGGAGCTGCTTGTGGTGTGACCTTGTTGTGGTGTAACTGACAACCAGGCTATTAGTGTTGTTGTTCATGGCACAGACCAAAGCAGAGAAGGCTAAGGAAAGATTTCCAGTGCTTTCTTTGGGCTTAGATCTCTTAGCTAATCACACTGTTATCGTATTGAAATACGTGCCCAAGCTCCGCCGGCAGTGGCGGTGCGGGAGCGCTGGGTGGCACCCGCGGCATGCTGCGGAGCTCTTGGAGCTGTGGGCCAGCACCAGCTCTCGCCGTCCACTAGATGGC
>NW_011123028.1:0-362 GCF_000146605.3 Meleagris gallopavo
CATTTAGGGAAAAAAAAAAAAAGAGAAAAAAAAAAGCCTGACTGGAGAGGTGTTGTTCTTGCCAACAGAGGGAAATATCTGCTGTGGTATGAAGCTGCCTGGTGGGGCATGCTCAGCTGAGCAGAGGACACAGTGGCAGTGATACTCTGATGGTCTGAGCTGGTAGTTTTCCACAGCTCTTACCCAGTATCAGGACATCAACCTTTTTCCATTAACTCATCCTTTCTGCAGCTCTGTGGTTTCCTGTGCTTGTTCTAGTGCAAATTTCTTTCCATCCCCAACTTCTGTTGCACAGCTTTTACTTCATGAGGCAACAGTTTTGCCCTTGTTTTGATAATTGTGAGCTGCTGAGGACAGAAAAA
>NW_011123029.1:0-903 GCF_000146605.3 Meleagris gallopavo
ATACCCCTTTTTCTCCCACAAATACCTGTTTTTACACGAAAATACCACTTTTTCTCCCACAAATACCTGTTTTTACTAGAAAATACCCCTTTTTCACCAAGAAATACCAATGATTACCGAAAAATACCACTTTTATCGGACAAATACATGTTTTTATAAAAAAATAACTCTTTTTCTCCCACAAATATCTGTTTTTAACCGATAATACCAATTTTTCTCCCACAAATACCTGTATTTAACAGAATATACTAATTTTTCTCCCACCAAAACATGTTTTTACACAAAAATACACCTTTTTCTCCCATAAACACCTGTTTTTACATAAAAATACCCCTTTTTCTCCCACCAATACCTGTCCATACACAAAAATACCCCTTTTTCTCCCACCAATACCTGTTTTTACATAAAAATACCCCTTTTTCTCCCACAAATACCTGTTTTCTACTGAAAATACCCCTTTTTCTCCCACCAATACCTGTTTTTCACCGAAAATATTTCTTTTTATCCCACAATAAAAGGAATTTTTGTTTAAAAACAGGTATTGCTGGGAGAAAAAGGGGTATTTTCAGTACAAAACAGGTATTTGAGGGAGAAAAACGGGTATTTTCATGTAAAAACAGATATTGGTGGGAGAAAAAGGGGTATTTTTGTGTAAAAACAGGTATTTCCGGGAGAAAAAGGGGTATTTTTGTGTAAAAACATGTATTGGTGGGAGAAAAAGGGCTATTTTCATGAAAAAACAGGTATTGGTGGGAGAAAAAGGGGTATTTTCGTGTAAAAATAGGTATTTGTGGGGGAAAAATGGGTATTTTCGGTTGGAAACTGGCATTGGTGAGTGAAAAATGGGTATTTTGGGTAAAAACAGGTATTGGTGGGAGAAAAAGGGGTATTTTCATGTAAAAA
>NW_011123030.1:0-621 GCF_000146605.3 Meleagris gallopavo
TTGCAAGGTGGTGCTGTGCTGGTAGTTGGACAAGATGATCCTAGAGGTCTTTTCCAACCTTAATGATTCTATCATCACATTATTAATTCTTGAAATTTTCAAATCAGCTTAGGGACCATGTGTATACACAAGTAACAGAACATAAAGAGAAAACAATATGACATAGAGAAAGTGGTATTTAGTGGAAGTGAGTTGAAGCATAACCATGTGACATCTCCTATGTCAGTGAGATACTGTAATCTTTAAATTTATCCCTTTTTTTCCCCCAGATATTATAAAGGATTTCTGCAAACTAATTATTCTCCTATTTCTTGTCTTTGACTGTATATCTCTATTTGTATGTCTTAAAAGTAAGCAATGTTCAAAATGATAAATCCGGTCATCTATTGATGCTACTGAGAAAGGGAAAAAGAGCAGTGCATTAGAGAAGAATACAAGAGACAAAGCTGTGAGAAAACAAAAAAGGATGCCTATCAATGGAAAGTGAGAGATCGTGCTGAGGAGGTAAACACGGCCACATTTGGAATTGCTATTTTCAAATTAGAAAATATGAATGGAGTTACAATAGTTAATGTGTGTCCAAGTATCATCAACAGAAAAAGTTACAGAAATAGGGACACT
>NW_011123031.1:0-1212 GCF_000146605.3 Meleagris gallopavo
ATGCTGGAGCACAGCTGTAGAGCTTGGGGCCGCTTTCCCTTCTCCATGCCAGGATCTGAAATTGGATGCATCCCAACCCCACCAGGGACCGGAGCCAAAATTGCTCTTTAGTCACATTGAGAAGATGCAGAGCCCAAAGCATCCCTGGGAGCACAGACATGGGGAAGAGATGAGGTGAGGAGAGCTGGCCTGCTGGGGCAGCCTATAGGGAAAAGCCTCGAGCTGCTTCCTCTAGGGCTTTTGGGGTCCTGCTGGAGGGTTTGGGGTCTGCTCTGTGCCCACAGTGCCTGGGGGAAGCAGAGCGGGGTGGTGGGAGAACTGCATGCACCCCTGATGTTGGGCAGCTCTGCTGCACGCAGGTCTCACCCCAACAGTGGGATTTAAGTAGGGATTTGCAGCTCTGGGGCTGTGGTGTGGATTAGAGGCTTTTCCTGCAGCATGCAGGTGCAGCAGGGTTGTGGCCACCCCCAGGGCACCACTTGGGGACCTCCAGATATACCCTGGGCCGAATACCCCCACCATGGGGCCATGCTGTGGTTTCAATAGCAGCCTGGAGCTGTGCAAGCTCTGCTCCGCGTGCCGCTAATTACACACTAACGGGCTGGATTAATTACCCTGCTGAGAGCACGACAGGGTGTGCCACATCTTGGTGACAGCCACGGGGACAGAGCAGGGGGACTCCCACCTCCACCAACCATGCAGAGTGCCATCCGTGGAGCAACGGGGGAGCAAGCATCAGTACGGTGGGGTCACTCAGCCCCCTCAGCCCCAGCTGCAGCCGAGGCCTTTCAGAGCGGGTTCCCGGACCACGAAGCAGCATTCACGCCTCGGTGAACTGCAGGAACACCGCTCGGCGCTCCGACAGCCCCGCAGGGCTCAAAGCCGGGGGGGAGGGAGGTTGGAGGCTCAGTCTCGGCTGCTGCCTGCAGGGAGCGAGTTTGGGGGTAGAGCTTCTTTTTGTCTGAAAACGTTTCCACCCAAACCACTTTTTGGGGAAGGGAGAAGGGGGTGAGGGGGGCTCATGCAGGCCAAAAGAATGCTGCTGTGCCTCAGACTCGGCAGGGGACATCTGCAGCTCAGCGGGCAGTCGTTCCCGGTTCGTAAAAACAACGGGGAAAACAGCGCAGCGAGAAAAGGCGTGAGGGGCCCCGCGGCACTGCCTGATGGAAACCCCCCCGTGTCCCCACCGGCCCCAGTGGGGTAGCATCGTTC
>NW_011123032.1:0-1573 GCF_000146605.3 Meleagris gallopavo
ATGTGGTCCTGGCAAGCCAAAAGACTGGACATCCATTATTTAAATAATGCTACTGGATAAATTTATTTAAAAAAATAATGCTAATATAGTAGAATTACATCATAATTTCTTTCTTGATTGACTTCATTTAGTTTTAATAAATCCTTGTCTTCTGGTATTTACTACAGTGCAAGATAGTCTTGTCTCTTTCCCCCCACAAAATCTGTAGGTAAGTTTCATGTTGCAATTATTGCTGGTTGAATACTATCCAAAAAGCCTTTTATATATCATAGTCAGTCTAAGGATCCTAATACGCATCTGTAGCTTAAAATAAAAAGAAACTTACTCTCAATGTAACATTCACCTGAAAAATCTGTCTTTTATTCAAAGCTTGTCTTCTTTTTGGAAATAATCATATTCCCAAGGGATAAAATGGCATTCTTAGAAGTGCAAATCAAGACTGTATAAAATTTTTCTGATGATGATTTTCCACAGACTGCCATTGTAGAATTTTTAATCAATATTTTTGGAATACGTACACTAAAAAACGTAGGCAGTTTTCAGTATAAAAGTCTTTCTCTTTTAATTTAATATGTATACAAATGTGAGAATATTTTATTCATGGAAAAAATATATTGTGTGGTTGCTTGCTTGTCCGTTTTATCTATTTTTGTAGATCAGACTATTTTCTTCCACAAAAGTCACTTTTTTAACTGCCAGTCCTTACAAATTACAAGCTGAGCATACAATAAAATTGAGGTCCACATATCATACTAAATTCCTTTCTTGACACTACTTTCACTGACATAAAACTATTGAAAATGTAACAAAGACAAATCTGAACAGCTATCAAAATATTTTTAGTTTCTTAGCATCCCAAGAGTGAAAACAGATCTTTCAAAACTGCTGTGGTCATACATTGCCTTTGACTCTTCTGAGATCATCCAAACAGCGCACAGAAAACAGACTTTTCAGTTTCCTCCATTAACATATTTAACAATTATCGTACAATTATTATATGATAATAAACATGTATTGCCTGTTTGATGGGCATTTTTTGAGGAATTTGGTTAAAGTCTTGAACATAGAGACAATATATGGAAAATATAAATCTGAAGGGAGTTAAAAATAAATCAAAATCTGAATTAGAAAGAGAGGACTGGAAAGAAAATTACGATGAAATGGGAAAGTAATAATAAAGACTTTCTTTATTTTAATTATTTTTCTTTTTCTAGAAACGAATATTCGGCAGCAGAAGATGGTATGGACATGTCTTTGACATAAGCTGAAGCAAGTTCTAAGTATTATTCTTCCAATAACAAAATTATTGTCCTTCATTTCTTCTATATATATTTTTAAGCTTTTTCGTGATAAAAACTGATCAAATCATTCTTAAGAAAAGTTGAAAGCAATAATCTATTAAGTTATTTTTAATAAATATACATTTTTAGTGTTTTTTAAACAGTAAGATGCACAAAATATCTATTCTTGTCATAAGGGTGCCAATATTACTTAGATTTATCCATGATCATTGTTTTTTTAAGTATTTATTATAAACCAGGGATGCTACAAGTCTTTATAAAATTGTATCTGA
>NW_011123033.1:0-1489 GCF_000146605.3 Meleagris gallopavo
TGGCTGCGGGGAGAGCCGGGCGTCAGCGGGGAACGGGGCCGGGGGGACCGAGGAGCACCGGGGACACCAACAAACAGCGGGGAACGGGACCGAGGAGCACCGGGGACACCAACAAACAGCCCCGGGGACACCAACAAACAGCCCCGGGGACACCAACAAACAAACAGCCCCGGGGACACCAACAAACAAACAGCCCCGGGGACACCCGTGTGCCCAGCGATGGAGAGGGGACACTGGACACTTACAGACCCCATTTGTGCGCCCACCCCAGTGCCACCCCAAGGGCCACGTGGCCAGCAGTGGAGAGGGGACGTTGGGCACTGGGGTTCCCACGGTCACCGCCATCCCAGTGCCACCCTGAGGTCCCCGTGCCCGGGGATGGAAAGGGGACAGTGGGGAACCCCGTTTGTGCATCCACTGCGGTGCCACCCCAAGGGCCACGTGTCCAGGGACGGAGAGGGGACATTGGACACTCGCAGACCCCAGTGGTGCAGCCACCCCAGTGCCACCCTAAGGACCAGATGGCCAGGGATGGAGAGGGGACGTTGGGCACTTGGGGATCCCATTGCTGCACCCATCCCAGTGCCACCCACAGGACAGAGCAGCCGAGGGATGGATTGGGGTGGATCGAGAGCCACTCTGGGCACACGGTGGCCCCCTGGCAAGTGGCCGGAGGCGCGGAGCCACTCGGTGCCACCTCTGTCCCCACAAAAGGTCACCGCGCAGCCAATTGGCGCAAAGGACATTCCCCAAAACGCTGGGTTAGCAAAGCAGCCGAAAGGGAAGGAGGGAGGAATGCGGGAGGGCGGATTCCCGAATCCCGACGTGGCCGAGAGAACACGGAGAGCCGAAGCAGGAATGGGCGCTGGGATGGGGATGCAGCACCGAGCCGTGCGGGGATCCGGAGCGGTGCGGGTTGGGGGGAGGGGGGGAACCGCAAGCGGAGCTGCCGCGTGGAGAACGGAGCCCGAGGGTTTGGGAAGCGGATCCGATCTCACGGAGACCCGAAACAGGAATCCCCGTCCCGCTGAAAGGCGAACCGGCGGTGACCCGAGAGCCGAGGAGAGCCGTGAAATTCATCCCGCGGACCTTTAAAGGTCACGCAGCTCCCGGCCAAACCCCGCACCGCGCCGCCGCTCTCCCGCCGGCCCCGACAACCGACACCGAACCCGGGGTTAAAAATACCCCGCGTGGGTCCCGTGGGTCCCCGCAGGGCCGTTCCGTGCTGTTGGCCGGGGGGGAGGGGTGGATTTGGCACGTTGTGTTCATTGAGTGCCACCTCCGAAAATAGCGGTGCGTCCCCGAGGCGCTGAGCGGCTCTGAGGGGTCGGGGCTGTGGGGCGGCCCGCTACGACCCCCGCCCCGTTTCCCCCTCCCCTCAACAAACAGCACCCACGGGACGCGTTCCTCCCACAGACGGCGGTCCCGATGTCACGGACGGCCGCGTGAACCCACGCAGCTCATTGCGGGTTCGGTCACCGCGTGCGTT
>NW_011123033.1:3500-3951 GCF_000146605.3 Meleagris gallopavo
CGTCAGTTTTTGGGTGCACTATGGGGTGTCCCGTAGGATGGGGGTCGCCACTCTTTGGGGTGCCCCGAGAAGGAGGGTTCCCCACAATTTTGGGGTGCATTGGGGTGTCCCATAGGACGGGGTTCTCATTTTTTGGGGGCGCTTTGGGGTGTCCCCTGGGATTGGGGTGCCCACACCTTTGGGGCACAATGGGATGCTGTGGGGGGATGGGGGTCCCATTTTTGGGGGAGCATTATGGGGTGTTCCATAGGATGGGGGTCCCCACACTTTGGGGTGCCCCTAGAAGGAGGGTTCCCACAATTTGGGGGTACATTGGGGTGCCCCTTAGGATGGGGGTCCCATTTTTTGGGGTGTCCCCTAGGACGGGGTCCCCACACTTTTTGGGGGCACAATGGGGTGTCCTATAGGATGAGGGTCCCCACTTTTTGGGGGGGCGCATTTGGACCCCCCC
>NW_011123034.1:0-824 GCF_000146605.3 Meleagris gallopavo
CTAGCAACCTTCATCGTACTCAGTCACTCTGATAGCTTTCCTTCTATGTCTGTATCTGTTGCTTCATTAAAGGTAAATAAAGGCTGCAGATATTTGTCTGCTGCTGTTCCTTGCTACGTCATTGTTTTGATAAGCCACAGAACAGATTAACAGAAGGCAAAATCCCAGTAATGTTGAAGTTAATGGGAATTCTGCTGTTAATTTTAATAGGGACAAGGTTGCACTGAAGACATTTCAGTTTCCAAGAGCACACCGCCTCCTAATGATAAAGCTGGGGATTTGGTCGGATGTCCATACTTGCTACGAGGCAAGTGTTCCTCCCTTCTAAGGAGTCAAGTCTGTGCATCTCCTACATCTTCCTTTCGAACAAAGAACTTGTGGATGCCTCATCCTGGGAAGTGTTCAAGGCCAGGTTGGATGGGCCCCTGGGCAGCCTGATCTGGTGGGTGGCAGCCCTGCCCAGAGCAGGAGGTTGGAACTGGCTGGGCTTTAATGTCCCTTTGAACCCAAGGCATTCTATGATTCTATTTCCTTTCCTTAGAAGTCTATTTGTAGACAAGTTTTTTTCCATTCTTTCTCTTTCTGTGCTGAAATGAAAACAAATAAATCCTAATAGTAGCAATCTATATGTTGGAGTAGTATTAGTGCTTTTTATTATTTTTTTAATTTATTTCCTGAGTTTGTTTGTTAAGGCATTGGCAAGCTTTCCTGCCTCCTGTTTAAGCATTTTTAAAATACTGACATAAATAGGTGATCAAAAAAGATAAATCTTCTATTGTACCCATTCTGTTGTCTGGAATAGCACAGAGCATGGGATAGTGCAA
>NW_011123035.1:0-354 GCF_000146605.3 Meleagris gallopavo
TAATGAGCACAAAAACCTCAATGTTTGTGAAGTGACAACTTATTTTTATACTTCAAATGTTAGTATTTTGGTGATGTGTAAATATTTCTGATTAATGAAATTTTAACATTTATATATATATTATAGTATAGAACAAGTTCTGAAAATGCTGAATGCTGAATGGAACAGAGATAGAACATCTAGGTTATACAGGGGTGGTCCAAAACATACTGGGATTTTCTAACAAGTTTTAATATTCACGTCACTCTAGATTACCTTACAAAAGGTCTGTGAGTAGCACATGGTCCTACTAGATTTAACTGTGCAGCTTTTCTGACTTTCCTTTGCAAAGTGAAGAAAAAGAAGGGGAAAAAA
>NW_011123036.1:0-349 GCF_000146605.3 Meleagris gallopavo
GGAAAAGAAAAAGAAAAAAAGAAAAAAAAAGCATCACACCAAAAGCCATGAAGGTAGTGTAGTAAAAGATCTATTCCAAAATCCCAAAAAAGGAAAATCACACACTATGTGTTAATTTTGATGGCAAAGTAATCTTCACTTTCCAGAGGAAATGATGGAGGAAGAAAACTTTAAACAGAAAATTCTGCCTCAGGCAAAAGAAATTTCTTCCACTTCTGGCAGTTGCTTTTTATATGTCTGTTTTGTTTTATTTTTTATGCATCAGTTAATGAGATTTCCTTCTTTTCCCCAGACTACTTACTTCAGGTTTCTTGCTTTCTTTCTTTTTCTTTTTTTTTTCTTTCTTCCC
>NW_011123037.1:0-348 GCF_000146605.3 Meleagris gallopavo
AAGGAAGTGAATTCAAATCGCTGGCAATTATAAAAAGCCCGAATAAAATCTAACTCATAAGGGAGAAATCACTTTGCAGTTCATCCAGAGAGAACCTCCAAATTGTACAGACTGGGCTTGCAATCCCATGTGGCAGATGAAGAGAGAATTCAGTTTCGTTGAGGAATAGATAAAAAATGAACAGTTCAGCAATAATTATTTTAGCATTTGGAAAATTAAGCTTCCCGTTGTTCCGTAGTAACAGACGTCATCCTTTCTCACCATAAGCTATCTCCATTATGATCAATAATTCTTTTTCTGCTACTCTGGGGTCACACACACACATACACACACACACACAGTGATCAG
>NW_011123038.1:0-471 GCF_000146605.3 Meleagris gallopavo
GATACCTCTTAGAATGCTAAGAACAGGGCCACTGAACATTCCAACAAATGATGCCAGCTACATTTGAACTAAGTAAAAGCACTTTCAGAGCACTGCCATTCCAGAGGTGTTGTGAGGCTTTGTCTCCAGTGGTCTGCCATTTCTTTTCGACTCAAAGTATTCCATAATACCTCACTGGTCAGCCCTCTGTTAAAGTGCAGCCTCACCACTTGCTGACAAAGGGGACAATGAGTTCCCTGCCCTGCTGGCTGCACCATTGCTGATGTAAGCCAGGGTGCCATAGGCCTCTGTAGAACAATTAGGGAAATGGTTCTGTGCTTGTACATAAGCATGTCTCACAAATAAAAAACTAGAGTTTAGATAAGCTCATCATTAAGCTTTAATGAGATGGGTCTTTTCTAGTGTGGCAGCACTGAGATCTGGTCTAAATAAACTGCTTAGTGAAAATGATAAACCTCGGCTACCAACTAC
>NW_011123039.1:0-346 GCF_000146605.3 Meleagris gallopavo
AAAAAGGAAAAAGAAAACAAAAAAAAGAATCTAATGATTTGTAAAAGCCAATTACCTCTCTTCTCTTCTGCTGACATGTGAAGAGTAACCAAGCAACAAAGATACATGGTTAGAATAAACTATGTTATGTAACTTCTTTTCTTTTTTTCCTGAAAGAAATAGGTACTGCCTGTTCTAAAGCTGCCACAAAATCGACCAATGATTCCTTCTTTTGAAAGGAAAATGGATGGTATGATTAGAAATGAGAATGAGTTTGAAAGCAAAGAAATCAGTGTATATGCACTTTCAATTAGTAAACTTAGATTTTAATGTCGGTTGAAACAATTATGACATTAAAAATGTGTTA
>NW_011123040.1:0-345 GCF_000146605.3 Meleagris gallopavo
TAAAAAAAAAAAAAAAGAAATTCTTGAGAGAAAAATAATGAGTCAAATAATGTAAGGTACTTACAATTCATACAGGAAAGACTCACATCTCAATATATGGTATAAAATTATTGGGAGGGACATTGTGCTGTGAGACTAAAACTATACACTCAAACCACAAAGATTTTAATATGAAGTGGAGCAGATGTTTTTTTGTGAAGACTGTTAGTGTTTTTACAAGTAGTTACTTATAATTGTTAATTCATTGGTTTTTATTCATGACAGAAATTAGTTATTTGGATACAATTCAAAGACAACATGAATTAAACTAACAAATTCATGTTTATTGCATAGGAACTATTTTAA
>NW_011123041.1:0-343 GCF_000146605.3 Meleagris gallopavo
CTAAATTAGTTTCTGCTCTGTATATGACCAATTACTCCTGTTTTTAGCCGCATACTAAAATCCCTAACTATAATCAGAATTAAGCATATTGAAGTACTCCACCTATTGTATGGGACCCAAGGACTCCACATGGCTATGGTTTCACAGAAAACAACTGCAACTAGTAACAAAATCTTCCTCTAATTTTTCAGACTGTCAAATTACCATTACATACTTGAGGGACTCATATTTTCAGAGCTGCAGTACTTACATTCAATGTCCTCTGCAAAAAGTCAGTTCTCATTTGAAAGAACAGCTGATACCTGTAACCCATGGAAAGCAGCAACCACGTGAATCTGGTTAA
>NW_011123042.1:0-593 GCF_000146605.3 Meleagris gallopavo
CGTGTCATCTCCTGATCACATATCCCTTCCTATTGCGAATTGGCAGCCCAAGGAGAATCCAGAAACAGAAGATGATATAGGGCCTTTAGTTCAGCATATCTATGAGGTATGCAGTTACTACTAATTTCAATTACATTGTCCTGTGATAAAGGAGAATAAAGAAATCTTCACTGTCGCTTTCTGCTGAAGTAGATGATCTTTTATTTTTCTCTTTTGTAGCAACAAAGACTTTATTATGCTGGGTTAATAAGTAGTATCTGCAAGAAGGGTTGCAATGCCTGCAATTACTGTAACAGAAGTGACCAAATACAAGAGAATAATTTTTTTAATAACTTCATTACACATTTTATTGCCTGTAAGATTTTTCTAGTCCTTTGAAATCTAGATAAAATATTTGAAGTACTTTGAACTCGGCAAATAACTCATAGCTGTAAATTATTTAGTATTCTCATTAGTATTCCATCTGTTCTGAATCATTATTGTAAAAGTCTTGAACAATTTTTAAGTATTTAAAACTTCCTTAAAAGAATGATCACAGCTTAAGTCTAGACAGTTTAATTAAACAAAACTGAGAGAACTGTGTGAATATGAAT
>NW_011123043.1:0-342 GCF_000146605.3 Meleagris gallopavo
ATATGAATGATGTTAAAGTTTCTAAGTATATGAAAAATGGTTCTCACACACAAGTAAATATAATTCCATTTGTATGTCAGAAAAAGCTGAAGAAAGTCCTTTGTATGGAAAACAACAAAGAAATGACACAAATAATGTGACAGAGTAGAAAAAGTATTAAATTTTCAGTATTACTTTTTTTGTGTAGACTTTTCTAGGCAAACCATTCAAATTTAGCTTTGTCCCCAAATTATTTGTAAGGAAAGATGCCCTAGCAGTTATGCAGAAAATAGTGAAACTTTGAAATTAAACCTTAGACTGGTTCGTAGGCATACCTGCATAGGTATAGCAGAGTGCTAAACA
>NW_011123044.1:0-341 GCF_000146605.3 Meleagris gallopavo
GTCAAGTTCTGAAAATCTCCAAGAAAAAAAAAAAAAGATGAGGGCTCTCATCACCATTCTCAGGTTTTTCTGCTCACAGACAGCTCCTGCCATACATATCTTAAGCACATTTACTGCTGCCAAATGCAAAGAATTCAATCACACTGTCAACTCTCACTCTCTTTCAGCCACACTCCAGAAATAGGTGTCTACTTTAGCACTTTCAAAATCCCCTGGATGGGCCCTGATACCAATCCATGAGGAACACCACTCATGATCGGTTGCCAGCTGGATTTAACTCCATTCACAACCAATCTCTGGTTGTGGCCATCCAGCCATTTTTTTTCCCAGCAAAGAGTGTA
>NW_011123045.1:0-1564 GCF_000146605.3 Meleagris gallopavo
GGGTCCTCAGTGGCACCCACAGCTTCTTGGCAACACCCACCGGCCCTCAGCGGCACCCACAGGACCCTGGTTGGTGGCATCCATGGGTCCTCAGTGGCACCCAGAGGTCTCTGGTTGGTGGCACCCATGGGTCCTCAGTGGAACCCGTGGGTCCTCAGCAGCACCCACAGCTTCTTGGCAACACCCACCGGCCCTCAGCGGCACCCACAGGACCCTGGTTGGTGGCTCCCATGGGTCCTCAGTGGCACCCAGAGGTCTCTGGTTGGTGGCACCCACAGGCCCTTGGCAACACCCACGGGTCCCCGGTTGGTGACACTGACAGGTCCTCAGTGACACCTGTGAGTCCCTGGTTGGTGGCACCCATAGGACCTCAGTGGCACCCATGGGTCCTCATTGGCACCTACAGGCCCTCAGTAGCACCCACAGTCCCTCAGTGGCACCCATGGGTCCTCATTGGCACCTATAGGTCTCCGGTTGGTGGCACCCACGGGTCCCTGGCTGGTGACACTGACAGGTCCTCAATGGCACCCACAGTCCCTTAGTGGCACTCATGGGTCCTCATTGGCACCCAGATACCCTCAGTAGCACCCATGGGCCCTCAGTGGCACCTAGAGACCTTCAGTAGCACCCATGGGCCCTCAGTGGCACCTACAGGTCTCCGGTTGGTGGCAACCATGGGTCCCTGCCTGGTGACACTGACAGGTCCTCAGTGGCACCCAGAGGTCTCTGGTTGGTGGCACCCATGGGTCACTGGTTGGTGGCGCCTAGAGGCCCTCAGTGGCACTCACAGGTCCTTGCCAACACCCACGGGTCCCCAGTGGTGACACCCACAAGTCCTCAGTGGCACCCACGGGTCCCCAGTTGGTGACACTGACAGGTCCTCAATAGCACCCACATCCCTCAGTAGCACCCATGGGTCCTCGGTGGCACCCAGAGGTCACTGGTTGGTGGCACCTAGAGGCCCTACTGGCACCCATGAGTCCTCAGTAGCACCCATGGGTCCTCGGTGGCACCCAGAGATCACTGGTTGGTGGCACCTAGAGGCCCTACTGGCACCCATGGGTCCTCGGTGGCACCCAGAGATCACTGATTGGTGGCACCTAGAGGCCCTACTGGCATCCATAAGTCCTCAGTAGCACCCATGGGTCCTTGGTGCCACCCAGAGGTCACTGGTTGGTGGCACCTAGAAGCCCTACTGGCACCCATGTGTCCCCAGTAGCACCCATGGGTCCTTGGCAACACCCACAGCTCCCCATTTGGTGACACTGACAGGTCCTTAATGGCACCCACAGGTTCGTGGTGCCACCCACAGCCCCCCGCCGCTGCCCCCCAGGTGTCCCCTCACCTCTCAGCTCCTCCCTTTCTCTTCCTGCGCTGCTGCAGCTCCGTGGGCGCCGCGCTGGGCGCCGCCTCCTCGTCAGTGGCCACAATGTAATCGTAGAGACCACGATTGAACTGCGTGATAACGTGGCACCTGGGGACGAGAACGTGGCACCCTGTGCCCCCAGCCCTGCGCCCCCATTCTTGTGCCCCCACCCCTCTGCTCCCATCCCTGCCCCCCACC
>NW_011123046.1:0-2026 GCF_000146605.3 Meleagris gallopavo
AGAGTATGGAACGGGGCTCAGGACGTGGTGCCAGAAAGTCGGATTGGAAGAATGGTTCTCAGGTACGTGGGGGCCTGAGGGAAGTCCTGAGAGAGTGGATTTGAGGGATCCTGGGGGAGATTTAGAGGAGAGACCTAGGGTTAAGAATGTGGGATCCTAGGAGAACACTGAGTGAAGAGGAGTATTTGGGAAGAGATCCTAGAGAGAGAAGGGTGTCTGCCAGGGGTTCTGATGGGGGTGAGGGGTGGGGTACTCACCCTTGAGGTGGGGGTGCTCACGCAACAGGCTGTGCAGCAGGAAGGCAGCTCGGGCACGCAGAGGGGCCTGGGGGCTCTGCAGGGCCCCCCCCAGCACCTCCAGTCCCCCTAGGCTTTCAAACTGGGCTAGGCCCTCAGCTTGAGCCCGCACTAAGCCTGGCATAAGAGAGAGAGAGAAAGGCACAGGGTCAGCCTTTGGGATGTAGGGGGCACGTTGGTCTCCAAGTGCCCGAATACTTCGGAGGACGGCTGAAGGGGGTTCAACCTTCGAGATCCCCCTTGGGATCCCCAGCTCCCCTCAAGCCTTTATTCTAGGAGCCCCAGAACCCAACCCACCCCCTACATCCCCAAACTCACTTGAGTTTCTACTTACAGGAGACAGCAAAGAGGGCACGGGGGGGCACACGGGGATCAGGGTCCCCCCGCAGACACTCCAGGAGAGCAGGAAGGGCCCCCAGTGCCAGCGCCCTCCCCTGGGCTCCCGGCAGGTTCTGGGCACACGCCCCCACCACCCGGGCAGCCCCAGCACGCAGAGGGGCCCATGGATGTCCCAGCAGCCCCAACACCACCTCCAGTCCTCCGAGGGCACAGAAATCTAAGGAAGAAGGGAAGAATTGAGAGGAATGCCTCCATCCCACCCACTAGACAAAAAAGAAAACAGACACCCAGCATCCTCCCCTGGTACAGCCAGCCCAGCAACCCACGCTCCAGAATCCCCACAACAGCCCTCAAGACCCCACCCGGTGACTTCAGGAACCCCCAAAGCCCCCCCTGTCCGCAACTCACAGACCTCAAACACCCCAGGACAGCCCCCCCAAACACCCCCAAGCCCCACCTGTTGCGTTATCGAGACTCTCGCACAGCTCTGCCAGGATCTCCAAGGCCCGTTCGTGGGACGCCGTCTCTCCCGGGCCCCTTTCGGCCGCTTCTTCCCCGGGACACGGCCGGGCCAACACCTCCAGGCAGCGCCGCAGCTCCTCTATCTCCTGCCCGGTGCCTCCCAGAGCCTCGGCCACGGCCGCCCTCAGCCACCGCTGCCGCTGTGATAACGGAGGACGGAACAGAGGCCTCAATGCTGGGGGGGCCCGCAGGCCTCAGCGCGGCCCCGGAACCCCGCCCCCACTAAGTCCGCTCTCACCTCCTCGCCCATCGGCTCACGAGGCTCCGTTTGAGACCCGGTGGCCGCCACCGCCATCTCTAAAAGGCCCTGAAGGTTCCGGGGAGGCTCCCGGGGGTCCCCCCCGCCTCCGACCCCCGCCATCACCTTTCCGCAGCGCCTCAGAGCTGCTGCGCGCCCACCCTGCCAGCCGCCATATTGATTGAGGCGGGCCTCCCGGCGCTCCCTCAGCCAATAAAAGACAGCGGGTGGGAGGGGCGCTGATATTGACACTTTAACAGCCAATGGAGAGTGAAAGGCGTGGAGAACACAGGAAAAAGGCGGTTCTCCGGGAATGGAGTGGCTGGCGGCCAATAGCGAGCCGTGGAGCCAGACCAATCAGACGTGGCGCAGCCATTCTGTACCAATGGGAGTCGCCGGCACCTCAGCGGGGGGCGGGCCGGCGGCGTAAGACTGACAGCACCACCAGCCAATGGTCGCGATGGGCGGTAGGGATCTTCGCCAATGAGGAGAGAGGGCGGGCGGGCGCACGTGGCGTGCGGCCAATGAGGAGGGAAGGCGGGCGGAGGCGCGTGGCGGCGCGAGCAGCGGGAGGAGCAGGGGAGGCCCGGCCCGGATCCGCGCAGCTCCCGGGCTCCTCCCGCCGCTCTCA
>NW_011123046.1:2327-2753 GCF_000146605.3 Meleagris gallopavo
CACAGGATGCCCCGCGCGGAACGGCAATGGGGTCCCGGCGGCTGACAGCACGAGAGCTGTGCGAGATCGATGACCTGGCGACCAGCCTGGTGCTGGACTCCGTGCTGGGCTTCCGCACACACAAAATGGGCGTCAGGTGGGCGGGGGTCCCGGAGTGCCCCGTTTTGGGAGAGGAAGGGCCCCTCCGAGCCCCGCAATGCAAAGCCGGGGGGGGATCTCCGAGAGCCTCGGTCCTAAAAGGGGGAACCCCGGGCCGCCCCATTCCTGGAACGGGGCCACCCCATTGAGCTTCATTCATCTGCAGGACGGGTCTCCCCATTAAGCCCCATTCTCCAAGGGAGCCTCCCCCTATTCCTAAGGGTGTGGATCCTGAGGCGCCCTGTTCTTTAGCAGGGGGGGTCTCCGCTGTCCCAGCCCCATATGGCG
>NW_011123047.1:0-1190 GCF_000146605.3 Meleagris gallopavo
AAAAAAAAAACCCAAGAGCATTAGTTAGATTCCATAAGCAGCCATTATAGACAATATTATTCTTATATCTCTTTTCCATCAGTTGTAGAAGTGGACTCATCTCCTTGCTTTCTTAAGTGTAAACAAAAAAAAAAAAAAAAGAAAAGAAAAAACCCCCCTGCAAATCATAGCAGGCAATTCAGTAAAATTGAACTGTAAAAAGAAAAGTGACAATGTTGAGATGTAAAAGCACTCAGAACAATTTGTACCATCTGCAGTCTTCTCTCAGATCTCCTGATCTGAGATGAGGACGTAGATTCCTACCCTTCAATGCTTTAAGTATTCTCCAAAATATCCCCAAACATAACTTTTCTGTGAACAGCCAAGATGACTCCTCAACTCACAGACAATAGTCTAGCCAAGCAGTGTTGTATATCAGAGAAACAAAATCAGCAATTATAGATGATCTTCGTCCTCTGCATAAATAAGATCTGCCATGAACTGCCTCCCATCAACAGAGGAAATACAACATAATTCAGACAACTATTCAGTCTTCCTTCTCAGGCAATAAAAATGTTAAATTTTGTCCTTGTTGATGAAGTTATATCAGAATTCTGTTCCATACATTTGTATATAACTTCGATAATTGAACAGAAGAGAGAAGACATCAAATTTCCAAATGCTTTCTGTAAAATTTCTTTATTATGAACACATAATATAAAGCTAATATAAACATTTTAAATTACGCTCAAAGATGATGCTTCATTTTAAAATCATCCCCTGTATCAAAATTCTTCTTGAGGTATCAAGAATAGGAAATATTTGTGCAAGTTAAACCAAAGACATTTAGATGCTTTTCTAGAAAATGGAAGAAAAGGATAGAGAAAGGGAGAAAAATGAAACAGAGCCAGAGACATTTTCTCCACAGACAAAGTAAGAACAAAAGGTGGTATCTGCCAAATGTCAGCTTCAGGTCCATTAATCTATTTGGATTTCATTTTCTAAGTGAGGAAACCCTTAAAATCACTCTGGGATACTTTGGGATCAGTATCTCTCGTTTACCCTCAGTAGAGCTGTTGATAACATTATACTAATTTAAAATTTGATTAAGCATTACAGAAATCATTCTCTTTTAAGAAAATAAATCATTATTTAATGATTTTAAAAAGAGAATCTTTCATCTCCCACACAGTTGGAGAGCAAAACTTTTT
>NW_011123048.1:0-997 GCF_000146605.3 Meleagris gallopavo
CAAGAGCCCCGCTGCTGCCCAGTCTAATCCCTCTGCCCCTGCTGCAGCCAAAGCACCTCCTAAGAGCCCCGCTGCTGCCCCATCTACTCCCCCTGCCCCTGCAGCTCCAGCATCTTCAGCTGCAGCCAAAGCATCTCCCAAGAGCCCCACTGCTGCCCCACCTGCTCCCCCTGCCCCTGCAGCTCCAGCATCTTCAGCTGCAGCCAAAGCACCTCCTAAAAGCCCCACTGCTGCCCCACCTGCTCCCCCTGCCCCTGCAGCTCCAGCATCTTCAGCTGCAGCCAAAGCATCACCCAAGAGCCCCACTGCTGCCACGGCAGCCCCTGCTGCTCCCTCTGCCCCCCCTGCAGCCAAAGCAGCTCCTGCCAACCCAGCAGCCCCTGGCACGCTGCCTCCGGCTCCAGGTGCTGCTGCCTCAGCCTCGGGGGCTCCTGATGCCCTTCCAAAGCCAGCAGCTGATCGTGCTCCCCCCACACCCCAGAAAACAGAGGCCACCCCTCCTGCCTCCACACCCGGAGGTAACATCACCCCTCCTGCCTCTTCTGTGCCGAATGCTGCCCCTGCCAAGAAGCAGCCCCCCACCAATAAAGGCAGCAAGCAGGCCTCACGTCCATCCCCAACCAAGCCTCCTGTGAAAGCCCCCGTTCCCACCAGTGCTGCTGTTGATGACGATGATGACCTGCCCCCCCTGATCCCCCCCGAGGTGCCCGCTACCGAGCCGCCGCTGCAGCCCATCCTGGTGGACCTCTCTCCCCGAGCAGCCGTGGCCCCAGCCGAGGCCCCTGCTCCTAAGCAGCCCATCGTGAAGAATGACAAGGGTACTGCTGGTCAGCACGGTTTGCCGTGTGCATGGAGTGTCACTGGCTGCCCACCAGATACTAACCCACCACAGGGCCCCGAGTGTCCCCGTGTCGCTCGGTGCGTCTGTCGGCTGTGGGTGTGCTGTGTGAGGGGGGGGTGGGGCTGACACTGTGCCATCACCTCTGCAGGGCTCGGC
>NW_011123049.1:0-334 GCF_000146605.3 Meleagris gallopavo
ACCAACCAACCAATCAGAAAAAAAAAAAAACCCAAACAAAATATTAAAACATAAAATCTATGGAGATCCTATCTGTGTAGCTTCATATTTTCTAGTTTTATTTGGCAGGATTAAAGCTTGGAATGTTAGACAATGTATGAAAATGAAAGATGATATTTTCACATATTGCCTCATTTCTTAGTGCTGTGGTTCATTAAAAAAAATACCAAATATTATTAGTGTTGAGAACATTATGTCTGTGTTTGTAGGATAGGGTAGAGAATGATTTCCTTGAACTAGTTTGTCCTCATACATCATTGAAATAAAATTAAGATTTAAAATTGTATTCCCCTCT
>NW_011123050.1:0-1242 GCF_000146605.3 Meleagris gallopavo
AAACCCCCCAAGCCCCCCACTAGGACCCACCTCTGCCAGCAGCACAGTGTTGTCCTTCAGAGCGGCAGCCACCTCCTGCTGCGTGGTGTCCAGGTGCACCAGCACCTGCACGAACCGCGAGGCTGGGGGGAAAAGCTCAGCGTTAGGGACAGGCACAGCCCCCCCATCCCCGCCCCAGTGTCTGCCCCCAGGACTCCCGCAGCCCCTCACCCTGCTCATGTAGGTCCCGGAGGGTCAGCAGCCGCTGCACCACGTCGGGCAGACTGCTGGCCATGTGGTCCCAGCGCTGCATCATCTCATAGACCTGGTGGATCTGGGCCGGGAGGAGATGACAGGAGGAGACGGGGGGTCAGCGCTGTCTGCACGGGGGCTGCACCCCCTCCCCACACTGGGGTTTGCTCTGGGGGCTCTCCCCACTGCTCTCACCTTGCTCTGTGTGTCGGCGTCCTGCACGATCGCTTTGTGCTTGGCGATTTCATTCACCTTCCCCAGGACGCTCTGTGGGGGGGCAGCAGATGGGACCCCAAACCACGCAGTGACCCCCCACCCCCTCACTGCTGGCACCAGCCCCGTGGCCCCCCCCGACCTCCCCCTCTTCTCCCCACCTGCAGCCGGGCCTCCACTTGGTCCAGCACAGCTGCATCCAGGATGTTCACCTTGGCCTGCAGGATCTGCACGGTCTCCTGGAGATGGAGAGTTTGGGGGGGAAGGGGGGTCAGGTGCTCCCCACAGCCATGGGGTGAGGCGGTGCCCCCCAGCACCACCCAGCTCAGCAGCACCCAGCGCCGCCCCCCCTCCAACGTCATTGGAGAGCGGGACTCACCACGAGGCTGGTGCCCTTCAGCCCAACCAGCAGAGGGTTCTGCAGGAAGGAAATGCACATCAGTGGGGCGAGGGGGTGGGAAGGTGGGGGGCATAATGGGGAAGGGGGCAGGAGGGGAGTGGGAGGAGAGGAGAGCAGGAGGGGCAGGGAAGAGAGACGGGAGAGGGGCAGGAGGGGCAGGGAGGAGCCATCCCCACACCTGGCTGTCGGGCTCACAGCGCACCATGGCCTCCAGCTGCGCCAGGCGCTTCTCCAGCTCTGCGATCTGCAGGGAGATGGGAGGCCGTTGGGACCCCCGCCCCAAAAAGGGCAGCGCAGCCCCTGGGGGGTCAGACGCCACGCTCACCTTGGCAGCCTGGGAGAACTGGTCCTGCTCCGGCCTCCAGAACAGCTCGAAGGTGAGCGCGTCGGCGGTGGGC
>NW_011123051.1:0-535 GCF_000146605.3 Meleagris gallopavo
GGTGCCGCGGGACGTGGTGGCGGCGTGGCTGAAGTATCTCCGTGCTGAGTTCCCCACCGTGGCCTTCAAGGCGTCCACGCAGCAGCAGAGCCGCAACCTGGTGGGAGCCGCCTTGGGTTGGGGGGGTTGGGGGGGTGTCACCCGGTGTCCCCTTGTCACCAGGCAGTGTCCCGTTGTCACTCGGTGTCCTTTAACGTCCTCTGTGTCAGCTAGCGGCGTTCCCTTGTCACCTGGTGTCGCCCACCGTCGCTTGGCGCTGTGCTCTTGTCACCCGCTCTGCCTTTGTCACTTGTTGCTTTGTCACCTGGCAGCTTGTGGTCGCCCGTTGTCACCCAGCGGTGTCCCGTTGTCACCCTTTGTCACCCAGCAGTGTCCCGTTGTCACCCAGCGGTGTCCCGTTGTCACCCAGCGGTGTCCCGTTGTCACTCGTTGTCACCCAGCGGTGTCCTGTTGTCACCCAGTGTCCCATTGTCCCATTGTCACCAGATGTCCCCATCTCACCCATTGTTCATCACCCAATGTCCCCATCTCATCT
>NW_011123052.1:0-355 GCF_000146605.3 Meleagris gallopavo
CGGGTAACCCATTCATCAAATTTCGTGGAACACCCTTTAGCCAGCCCACTGTCCAGAGACAATTACATTTATGATCAATATTTCGCCTACCTGTTTTTACTGACAATGAAATCCTTCCAGTCCCACTGAGCTTTGGGCTAGGTGGCCTAGGGGCAAGGCTGACCGCTGCAAGTCTTACTTCCCTTGGTTCAAATTTAGTGGAGGAAGAAATCACCGGCCCATATTTTCTCCCATAGTTAATTAACTCTTGGGCAACCTCCCCCCATGTCCATACTTTGTATCTTGGCTGCAGATGCTTAGAGATTACAGTTTCTTCTAACACTGCCCGGCTTCTTTCTCCCTGAGACATAGCCTG
>NW_011123053.1:0-488 GCF_000146605.3 Meleagris gallopavo
CCGAAGCCCCCCTACCCAATTTCTGCATGCAGCGCTGCAGCCTCCCCTCCAGCATCATCACCCGCTGCCTCAGCTCCTCGTAGCCGTAAGCGCCGACGTCGACCCTCAGAGCTGCCAGGACCTGGGAAAGGTTCCTCACCTCCCCACGCAGCTCCGAAATGCGCCGAGCGTCGCTGCGGTACTGAGACAGGACAGGGGGGAGGGGGCGGAGCAGGGCCATGCGCTGCTGTAGTTCCTGGGGGGGCGTGGGGTCGTTAATTAGCGAGGGTTAACGAGGGGGTGGTCATTAAGGGGGTGGGAGAGGTCAGGAGAGCCTTAAGGGGGTCTTAAGGAAAGGCTGAGGGTCTTTGGGGGGATCATAATGGAAACGAGCTCATTAAGGAGTATGGAGACCCCCGAGGGCTTAATGAGGGGCTGGAGGTCATTAATTAGCGAGGGTTAACGAGGCGGTGGTCATTAAGGGGGTGGGAGAGGTCAGGAGAGCCATA
>NW_011123054.1:0-434 GCF_000146605.3 Meleagris gallopavo
ATGCCCAATGACAGTACCCCAGATCTGTTCCAGTGTGAGTAGAACACTGTTTTAAGGCCAAGCACATCACTGCTTTAAGCCCTATGCCTCTGGATGGGAAATGGCAGGGGAGAAAGAATGGGAGGGCCATGTGAACTCCAGCTTTTAAGTACGCTAACAACACAGTCACTGCATCAGCTATTTATCTTCTGGTGATCACACAGATAGGATTAGACACCACTGAAATACAGTGTTGTTCATCAAGCAATGACAAGCAGGCTAACCCAGCCTTGTTTCTACAAGGGAGGAGGATCCACATCACTAGCTTTATGGGCCTCAGATGAGGAAGCTTCGTATTTTATGTTCGAACTTGGAAGCCATATGCAACTTACTCAAAGTTATTATCGTAAGAGATCAATTTAGTTTACGCAATAAAACTACGACGTGACCATTTG
>NW_011123055.1:0-714 GCF_000146605.3 Meleagris gallopavo
TGAGGAACCCATTAGGAACCCATTGGGAACCCATTGAGGAACCCATTGAGGAACCCATTGGGAACCCATTGAGGAACCCATTGGGAACCCATTGAGGAACCCATTGAGGAACCCATTAGGAACCCATTGGGAACCCATTGGGAACCCATTGAGGAACCCATTGAGGAACCCATTGGGAACCCATTGAGGAACCCACTGAGGAACTCATTGGGAACCCATTGAGGAACCCATTGGGAACCCATTGGGAAACTGTTGGGAAACGCATTGGGGAACCTGTTGGGACCCCATTGGGAGCTCATTGGGGAACCCATTGGGAACCCACTGGAAATCCATTAGGAAACTATTGGAAAACCCATTGGGAACTCATGGGAAATCCATTGGGAACCCATTGGGAACCCACTGGAAATCCGTTGGGAACTCATTCGGAACCCATTGGGGAACCATTGGGAACCCATTGGGAACGCCCTGGAAATCCCATTGAGAACCCATTGGAAATCCATTGGGAGCTCATTGGGAAACCTGTTGGGAACTCATTAGGGACCCACTGGGAACCCATTGGGAACCCCTGGAAATCCCATTGGGAACCCATTGGAAGTGGCCCCCACCCCACTGTGGCCCCATCTGCTTCCCACCAGGCCCCAGTCTGGGCCCACAGCCCAACTCCGTGTGTGGGGTCGGGGTCTCAGAGCATTTGGGGCGCTCTGAAAGCATTGG
>NW_011123056.1:0-323 GCF_000146605.3 Meleagris gallopavo
TTGAAAGCAAAGGCAAAATTGTAAGTTCTTGAGCAGTACTTGCTGCAAACCAACAGACACCTGTGTGCACACGTGTAACACACCTCAAGCACTCAGAGGAGGTGGATGCAGCACCTAAGATTGACATTGTTTGTGCTTCAGACCTGATCAGGAGACACAGGTCTCATAGAAAGAAAAAAAAACAACAAGATTTTCAACAGAACAACTGGTTTCAGTTGTGCCAAGGTGCCAGCAAGGTGCCAGCAGCTGCTCACTGTGTGAGCAGAGCATTGGTTTAGCACTGGTTCCACTGGTGCAGCTGAGAGCAGCATGATGCTGCCCAA
>NW_011123057.1:0-720 GCF_000146605.3 Meleagris gallopavo
GGGAGGGGGGGGGCAACAAAGTGCAGAGCGAAGCAGAGCAAAGCAGAGCGATGCAGAGCGATGCAAAAGAAGCATAAGTTGCAAAACAAAGTTGTGCAAAGCAACGCAGCTCCGCGCAATGCAATGCAATGCAAAGCAACGCAGCTCCATGCAATGCAATGCAATGCAGAGCAATGCAAAGCAGCAGAGCGTCAGTGCAATGCAAAGCAACGCAGCTCCATGCAACGCAAAGCAATGCAATGCAAAGCAACGGAGTGTCAAAGCAATGCAGAGCAATACAAAGCAAGGGAAGTCAGTGCAATGCGATGCAGTGCAATGCAAAGCAACGCAGCTCTCTGCAATGCAATGCAATGCAATGTAATGCAAAGCAATGCAAAGCAATGGAGCTCTGTGCAATGCAATGCAATGCAATGCAAAGCAACGCAGCTCCGTGCAATGCAATGCAATGCAATGCAAAACAACAGTGTCAGTGCAATGCAACGCAATGCAACGCAATGCAACGCAATGCAACGCCATGCAACGCCATGCAACGCCATGCAACGCAATGCAACGCCATGCAACGCCATGCAACGCCAATGCAGTGCAAGGCAGCAGAGTGTCAGTGCAACGCAAAGCAATGCAAAGCAATGGAGGCCCATGCCATGAAATGGAGCTCCGTGCAACGCAACGCAATGCAATGCAAAGCAAAGCAAAGCAGAGCAACGGAGCGTCAGCGCAAAG
>NW_011123058.1:0-318 GCF_000146605.3 Meleagris gallopavo
ACCTGGAATTGGAGCATTAATACTTTAACTCCCAGTGCACTACATGATGTCATGATGTGGAATACTGATAACCAAAAATCACAAAACCATGACAAGGGAAAAAACTGAAATGATCTGAATGCAACACTCCAAACACTTTCAGCTCCATGGAAATATGATAGATAAATAATTTCATGAATTCCGTTCAAAATATTATAAAAATAAAAGTCAATTATATCATTCTTACATGCTCTTGGATCAATTTTACTGTCATTTATGAAAATATTCAAAGTGGGAATCATTATTTATTCTCTTCATGAGAATGAGCATGAAACTGTA
>NW_011123059.1:0-365 GCF_000146605.3 Meleagris gallopavo
AGTCAATGATTCCCTTCGTCCCACCCCCTTCTGGTGCTGGTAGCCAATGACGCGCTTCGCCACGCCTCCTTCCGGTACCCACAATGATGCCCTTCGTCCCACCCCCTTCCGGTGCTGGTAGCCAATGACGCGCTTCGCCACGCCCCCTTCCGGTACCCGCAGTCAATGATTCCCTTCGTCCCACCCCCTTCCGGTGCTGGTAGCCAATGACGCGCTTCGCCACGCCTCCTTCCGGTACCCGCGATGATGCCCTTCGTCCCGCCCCTTCTGGTGCTGGTAGCCAATAACGCGATTGGCCACGCCTCCTTCCGGTACCCGCAATGATGCCCTTCGTCCCACCCCCTTCCGGTGCTGGTAGCCAATAA
>NW_011123060.1:0-449 GCF_000146605.3 Meleagris gallopavo
TAAGATTCACTTTTATAGACATCTCCTCCTTCTTCATTTTCTTTATCTCCCATCTCCTCTAATATCATCATTTTATCCAAATCTAGTGGTTGCATTGGTGTTTGCTTCAATAGTGCTGTCTCGATCAATCACTCTACCAGTCCCCTCACAAAGGGGATAACACAGCAACCAGTGGCCATCAGGGCTCCTGTTACTACTACCAAAGAAGTAAATGTGGATACAATCACCCCTTTTCGTTCACCAAACCAGGACTCCAACCATCCAGTGATAGAAGTATCTATTCCTGATTTTTCTGCCAGTTCATTGCCAAGGGTGGTAAGCCCTTGCAATGCATTAGTTATTATGTCATCTGGAGCTGTGTTAGTGGGATGAAGGTGCAACAACAGGTACTCAGCTGTCACGGAGTTAACGAGATCAATCTACACCCGTGACAGGGGCGGTAGGCCCCT
>NW_011123061.1:0-510 GCF_000146605.3 Meleagris gallopavo
ATTTGTGTAGGCCTTCAGATATAATGATCGTCTTGTCAGCAGACAATATTTAAACATATTTAAAGATGGAAGATAAAAAAATTGGAGAGACTTTGAAATGAGGAAGGCCACACAGAAATCAGTGTCTGTCTTGAGCATCAATGATGACAACACTGATGCTCTTTTTAGAGTGGGGTAATTCGTGAGCTTCCTATGAGAGGAAATTTCTTTTAAAGATATCTGCCAGGGCTGAAGTACATTCATTCTGTATGTCCAGCATGTTAACTTGCTGCATGCTTGTGCTGAAATGCTTAGGAATCCTCTGGCAATCCTTTTTGCCCTTTCCCTTCTCTTTTCTGGGTCAGTAGAAATGAAGAGCTGATACTGAAAGGCATAGAGCTTTCCACTGCTTTTCTTATCCTCAGAGACTGCCAGCCCAGATGCTACAGTTGGAAGGAACATTAAGAGCTTGTATTTAAAAAGCAAACAAGCAAAAAGCAAAACAACGAAACCGAGTCTCAAAATTGTGCC
>NW_011123062.1:0-633 GCF_000146605.3 Meleagris gallopavo
TGATGACGGACGAACCGGCAGATGGCAGCAGGGGACAGAGGGACAGCGGGTCCGTACGGCGCTGAGATGTCACCTGAGGTCTCTGCTGCGGTGGGAAAGGTTTGGGGCCGTTCTGCTGCCGGCAACAGAAACGGACGCTTCCAGCAAAGGAGCCGACCTGGGAGCGGATGGGAACGTGCAGGGAACGGGCAGCGTTTTCTGGAGGGATGCGGATGAAAGGAGGCTGGGGGAAAGAGAACCACGACGGCAGCACCTCACAGATCTTCTGGAGGTACCCAGCACAGTCTGCTCATCTCCACCAGATCCAGCAGCTCCTGGGGAAGGAGGGGGAGCAGAGAAGGGTAGGGAACGGGAATGGGGATGGGGATGGGAATGGGGATGGAAATAGGAATGAGGATGGTGACGAGGATGGGGATAGAGATGGGGACGGGAGTCGGAATGGAGATGGTGGCAGACACAGGGAATGGCAACATGTCTTCTAAGGATGGAGATGGGGAAAGGTAGATGTGCTGAGCTGGGATGGCGTTGCTACTAATTGTCCTCTTGCAGAAAGTGTGCCAGGGAGTTGGAAACATCCCTGGAGGAGTTCAAGAAATATTTAGGTGTTGTAGTGAGGGATGTGGTTTAGTGGGA
>NW_011123063.1:0-436 GCF_000146605.3 Meleagris gallopavo
AAAAAAAACCCGCACACCAAACAAAACCATACTTCATTTGCAAGAAACAAGACAAGGAATGGACACAAGTATGTTACATCTCTGCAGAGGCTTCTCCTTTTCTCCCTTCCCACCATCTATTTATTATTACAAATAAGCCAATGCTGAGAATAAGGAAGAAAATACAGTTCAATGACAAATTTCCCTAAACCAATAATTACAACAAAGAAATATCTTTAAGTCAAACATCAAGGCCACAAGTATGCACCAGAAGCCTCAACTCACTAACAGTCATCCTATGCATTCCTGCAGGTGCACAGGGGCTTCACCTAAACCTGAATTTCTACTATAGAAAATAACTTTCAGTTAACTGTAAGACTTCAGTTAACTCTTACTGAGCCAGTAAGTGGCTCACATACAAGCCCTTGATCCATTGTTGCATCTCATCTGCTATCTT
>NW_011123064.1:0-311 GCF_000146605.3 Meleagris gallopavo
ACACTTTGAAAGTGTTTCGTTTAGTTGATAGGCTCCTTTTCATAATAGTTGTGTTTGTATTATTACAACTTAGTAGTCATATCCAAACTAAACTACAGTCTCAGAGTGCTTGTAAGGTTACAGCTAGTATTCCTTCTTCCCTACTTCAGCTGATAGTGCTTAGGAGTTCTGAGTTAAAGGATAAGAGATGTCAAGGCCTGATTTGTATTACTCCACAAGGCATGAGTGTTCAATAAGGGACACTGTGTACTCTTGTATTCAGGTCACCTTCTCTATCTGTCCCTCAATTTAGCTATATTGAATGCTTTGAA
>NW_011123065.1:0-341 GCF_000146605.3 Meleagris gallopavo
AATAGTGGTCCCCAACTTTTTGGCTCCAATGAGCTAAATAAATGCTTGTAGAGAGGAAACAAAGAATCCCTTCCCATGTTACAAATGCACATCTGTCACATCATCAAAATGGGCTCCCCCTACATAGGACATGCACACTCGCCCTCTAAACCCAGCAGCCCCCAGTGTGGCAGGTAGGAGACTGATATTTCAATCCAGAAGAAAGAAATCACAGAATCATGGAATGGCTGATGTTAAAAGTGTTTGAAACATGCCTCAAGTCTGACTGCTTTTTTAAACAATGGAGGACGAGAGAGAGAGAGAGAGAAAGAGAGAGAGAGAGAGAGAGAGAGAGAGAGTGT
>NW_011123066.1:0-672 GCF_000146605.3 Meleagris gallopavo
ACACAGCTGAACACTCAGAGGTATAATATAGATGCATCAAGCAAGGGTCAAATCCAGGCAGTAGGAAGAGGGAAGACAGCAAACTGGGAAAAGCATACTACTTACTTGCCTTCAATGGATAAAAAATAAAATGAAATAAAATAAAAATCAACTTGGCTAGTGCAACTAGAGGTACAAGTGGTTTCCTCTCCTCTATTAGCAAACCTTATTTAGTTGAAACCTCTTTCGAAGATTGTCCTGGTCTAACCAAAGCTAGAGATCAGATAAAACCAATACCAGACCCATACACCTAAGCTAAGCAAATTTTAGGTGCATCCTACCAACGGCACCAGAAGGGTACCACATGATCCACCCATGCAAGCAAAACAAACGGATGTAGTTTAAAAATTTATCTTTCAAAAACTGTCACTGCTGCTTGTGAAATGCAGAGCAAAAATATTTCTGAGAACAAGCAATTTGTTTCTTGTCAATAATTGCAAGAAGGATCCATAAAAAGTCATAAAGAATTCAGCACACACTGTCTACACAGTGCTCACAACCATAAGGAAACTCTTGTGTTGCCTGAGAGTCTGTGTTGAAAAAAATGCATACAGAGAATTGTAGATACAGAGTTGATGAAGATACCCCAAACATTATCACAGTCACCTATGTTACAGTATTAAAACTCAAAAT
>NW_011123067.1:0-1913 GCF_000146605.3 Meleagris gallopavo
CATATTAGGTCTTGAGAAACAAGTCCTGTGGCGACATGGCACCCCAGAAAGAATTGAGTCAGATAATGGGGCTCATTTCAAAAATTCTCTTGTAAATACTTGGGCCAAAGATCACGGCATTGAGTGGATTTACCATATTCCCTACCATGCACCAGCCTCAGGTAAGATTGAACGATACAATGGGTTGTTAAAAACTATGCTGAAAGCAATGGGAGGCGGTACATTTAAGCACTGGGAGAAGCATTTGGCACAAGCCACATGGTTAGTCAATACCAGAGGATCTATCAATCGTGATGGTCCTACCCAATTCAGCTCCCTACATACCGTAGAGGGAGATAAAGTCCCTGTCGTACATGTAAAGAACATGTTGGGAAAGGCAGTTTGGGTTCTTCCAACTTCTGGAAAGGGCAAACGTGTCCGTGGTACTGTTTTTGCCCAGGGACCTGCGTCTACTTGGTGGGTAATGCAAAAAAACCAGGATGTTCAATGTGTACCACAAGGGAACTTGATGCTGGGGGAGTGCAGTCGATAATTCTATGTATATGTATATAGACGTGTGTGTAATGCATTTTAATCATCTTTCGGAGAATAGAGCGTGGAGGAGGAAGTCACTGTTACCACTATTTGTTGACCTCTGAAAATGACTGAAATCTAAGGCTCAAGAAAGCCGCAGGAACCAAACAATTCTCACCTGGTTGCTTTGCTGTTGTGACAATGGGGCCAACAGCATGTCACTAGATGGTAACGAAGCTCGTTAACATTCCAGAGACTCAGCTATTGACAGAAGGATTAGTAGATGTTTGGATGGGGCTGCCACCCTCTGGGAAGGAGTGTTGGAAGCCGTAAAGGAAAGGCATCCCTTCAAAGACGGCTTGAAGCCTGAGATGAAAAACTGGAATACGATTGAAAAAGGTATCCAGTATCCAGGGAAACAGCTGTGGTGGAAATGTTTTATGACCCCATGTTTGTTCCTAACAATACAATCCGCGGATCCCTCCGCCCTTCTAGTCACGGAACCAGGCCAAACCAGCCCATAAAACGTTGACAGAAAAGGATGCTGGTACAGTAGCAGCAACATTTGACAGATACAAGGACCAACAGAGAAGATCCTTCAGTTTTTGAACTGATTCATACGCTTCAAATCTTTGAAAAAAAGCTACCTCCATTTAATGCTGCCATTTCAGACATATCAAAAGTAACAGACAAACTAGATAAAGCGGAAAAGTAATTGTCTCTATTGATTAATTGTGACAACCCTGCAGTAGTATCAGAAACACCTAATAAAGATCAGGATGATAGAAGGAGTCTATTGAAAGAGCTAATCAAACTAATTAAAGGTGATAAACCCTACTCCTCACCTGTACCGTCAAAAATCTTAGCTATTAAAGGCAAACACCTTCCTGCTCAAACAAATAACAATAGTAAATGTACATTATGCATTGCTTTGTGGCATTACCTACGCGACCATGGAAAAAACATGAAAAAATAGCAAAACAAACTGTACAATCAAAGAATATACAAATGATATAGTACACCCAAGAACCTGGCAAATGTAATTATTATACTGAAGAGAAAAAAAAAAAGACACTCACTCTATCCTGGGATCGCAAAACAAACTCCAACAAAGCAGAGCTCCAGAAAAAAACCTTCCCCCATTACAGTCAGCTCTTAAATGGGTCTAGGACAGGTGGAGCCAGGCTCCACCCCTTCCTGAAGCACAGGTGAATTGCCTTCACCTGTGCTCCAGGGGCTAACTCATTGCTCGCCTCAGGTGATTAATCTGAGGTTCAGGCCATGATTCAGCAGCCTCATACACTCCACCCCTTCATGGCTGTCATGGTTTCATGATTTTTCATTATCAGTATTCCACATCATAACATCATGTAATGCACTGGGGGTTTGACTGCTGATGC
>NW_011123068.1:0-308 GCF_000146605.3 Meleagris gallopavo
TATTCCCACTCATCCCTTGGGTTTATCCCAACTGCTCCTGGGGCTCTGCCACCCTGCACCCCAAAAGATCCCCATTTCCAGGCAAATCTGTGCTCTGAAGAGCAATTTCCATTTCCGTTCCAGTGCAGAGCATCCCTGGCCCGGGTCTGGGGTGAAGCACTGATTCTGCATCCCATGCTATGGGCTCAGCCCAAACTTTTCAGGTCTGCAATAGGATGGAATAGTTCCTTGTTACAAAGATAACAAATTCCACCAGGTTTGGTCCCTTTTCCCTCTTCTCCCTTTTCCCCAACAACGCAGAGGGAAAA
>NW_011123069.1:0-621 GCF_000146605.3 Meleagris gallopavo
GGGGGTTCCTGTTGTGGTAATTATGATGTTAATAATTAGGCAGTGGCCCTGGTGCCCCCCACCGTTCTCTGCATTCATCACCGAAATCATAGCGTAACCATAACCATAAAATAACCATAACATAACCATAACATAACCATAACCATAACCATAACATAACCATAACCATAACCATAACATAACCATAACCATAACCATAATCATAACCATAACCACAACCATCCCCATGGCCATGACCATAACCATAACCATAATCATAATCATAACATAACCATAACCATAACCATAACCATGACCATAACCATAACCATAACCATAACCATAACATAACCATAACCATGACCATAACCATACCATAACCATAACCATAACATAACATAACCATAACCATAACATAACTATAACCATAACATAACCATAACCATAACATAACCATAACCATAACATAACCATAACCATAACCATAACCATAACCATAACCATAACCATGACCATAACCATAACCATAACCATAACATAACCATAACCATAACCATAACCATAACATAACCATAACCATAACATAACCATAACCATAACCATAACATAACCATAACCATAACCATAACCATAACCATAACC
>NW_011123069.1:8822-9471 GCF_000146605.3 Meleagris gallopavo
AACCTGAAAACGCTGAATTTGACATTTTTAAATCTGAATTTTTTGAACAACAACAAGAAATTCAAATCTGAAATGTTCAAATCTGAAATTTTCAAACCCCAATTTACAGAACAACAACAGAAATTCAAATCTGGCATGTTAGAATCTATAAATGCTGAGCCCAAAATTTTCAAACTTGGATTTTCAGAACAAAATATTCAGAACTATAAAAGAAATTCAAACCTGAAATGTTTGAATCAAAAAATATCGAATCCAAAATATTCAAACCCCACTTTACGGAACAACAGAAATTCAAATCTGAAATGCTCAAAGCTGAATTTTCAGAACAAAAAAAATCAAATCTGAAATCTTCAAATCTGAAAATGTCAAATCCAAAATTTTCTAACCCCGGTTTACAGAACTATACCAGAAATTCAAATCTGAAATGTTTGAATCCAAAAATGTTGAATCCAAACATTTCAAACCTGAATTTTCAGAACAAAAAATGCAAATCTGAAAAGTTTGAATCCAAAAACGTCAGATCTGAAATTTTTAAACTGGGATTTTCAGAACAACAACAAATTTTGAGATTGGAAATGTTCAAATCTGAAATTTGCAAAACCAAAATCTGAAATATCTTCAAATTTTGATTGATTATTTTTTCCATTTT
>NW_011123070.1:0-536 GCF_000146605.3 Meleagris gallopavo
CAAACCCCACTAGAGACCCCACAGACCCCACAGACCCCACAAACCCCACAGACCCCACAGACCCCACAGTTGCCCCACACTTTATTGTCTCAGTGCTGACATTGGGGTCGCCGCGGCCATATTGGGGTTTGGGGGGTAACAATGGGGTCAAATATTGGGGTGGGGGTCCCATATTGGGGTCAGAAATTGGGGTGATCCTATTGGGGTCCCATATTGGGGTCAGAGAGTCCATATTGGGGTGAGATATTGGGGTGGGGGTCCTATTGGGGTCAAATATTGGGGTGATCCTATTGGGGTCCTATTGGGGTTGGGGGGGTCCCATATTGGGGTCTGGTATTTGGAGGATCCCATTGGGGTCCCATATTGGAGTCAGAGAGTCCATATTAGGGTGAGATATTGGGGTGGGGGTCCCATATTAGGGTCAGAAATTGGGGTGATCCTATTGGGGTCCCTTTGGGGTCAGAGAGTCCATATTGGGGTGGGGGTCCTATTGGGGTCAAATATTGGGGTGATCCTATTGGGGTCCCATTGGGGTT
>NW_011123071.1:0-302 GCF_000146605.3 Meleagris gallopavo
AGTAACATTAATTTCTCTAGTATGTTCAATCAAGTTTTCAGTAGTTCCTTTTTTTTTCTAATTCCATGTTTTCTGACTGTATGATTAATGTAAGTAAATAAGTAATCACGAGATGGAATGAAATTCTGCTTCCTGAACTTACGTAAGTGCTGCAATTAAAGTAACTTGAAATAGTAACATGATTAGACTATACGCAAATTAGCCATTTTCACCACTGAAGCATGAGTCCAAAAGATGCCCCTTAAAAACTTAAACCACTCTTGATTTAAATAAATGTAGGTAACACGTGAAAGGTAATATTG
>NW_011123072.1:0-407 GCF_000146605.3 Meleagris gallopavo
GTATGAACATAATTCCTGCTTTTCACTATTTTGAACATCCACACTGAAAACAAGTCCACTTCAGCTGTAGCTGGTAGTTGTATACCTTCATGCTTCATAGCTTCTAAAATACTTCATACTTCTAAAACATACTGAATGTGTTGATGGACCATGATGACATGTGGGGATAACTTAATCCCTCCCACCTCCCAAACATAGGAGCAGATTTTAAATTGGAGTAAAGAACAGTTGCCAACAGGTAGACAGAAGGAAAGTGAGCAATAGCTATTCAGCTGCTCAACTGAAGATCCACAAATCATCCAGAGAAAGAATCACAGAATCACAGAATTGTAGGGGCTGAAAGGGACCTCCAGAGATCATCGAATCCAACCCCCTTCCAAAGGAGGCTCCCTACAGCAGGCTGCACA
>NW_011123073.1:0-802 GCF_000146605.3 Meleagris gallopavo
CAAAGGGGACAAAGGGGACAAAGGGGGCTTTGGAGATGTTGGGGACTTTGGGGACACCGGGGACAATGGGAACTTTGGGGACTTTGAGGACACTGGGGACTTTGGGGACTTCGGGGACACCGGGGACAAAGGAGATCTTGGGGATATTGGGAACTTTGGGGACTTTGGGGACATTGGGGACTTTGGGGACTTTGGGGACATTGGGAACTTTGGGGACAAAGGAGATCTTGGGGACATTGGGAACTTTGGGGACAAAAGAGACATTGGGGACATTGGGAACTTTGGGGACTTTGGGGACATTGGGGACTTTGGGGACTTTGGGGACAAAAGAGACATTGGGGACTTTGGGAACTTTGGGGACATTGGGAACTTTGGGGACTTTGGGGACATTGGGGACTTTGGGGACAAAAGAGACATTGGGGACTTTGGGAACTTTGGGGACATTGGAGACTTCGGGGACTTTGGGGACTTTGAGGACAAAGGAGACTTTGGGGACATTGGGGACAGTGGGACCTTTGGGGACTTTGAGGACATTGAAGACGTTGGAGCCATTGGGGACTTTGGGGACGTTGGGAACTTTGGGGACTTTGAGGACATTGGGAGCTTTAGGGACGTTGGGGACTTTGAGAACTTTGGGGACAAAAGAGACACTGGGGACACTGGGAACTTTGGGGACACTGAGGACATTGGGAGTACGGAGGTGCAGGGCCAGCAGTGGGGCTCCATGCTCTGCTATGGGGACTGTTGTGGGGTGGCACTGGGGAGGGGACACGGGGGGGGTCCGGGAGCTGTGCTGGTGGCA
>NW_011123074.1:0-842 GCF_000146605.3 Meleagris gallopavo
AGTGTGACCTAAGAACCCAGGATCCCCCCCATAGGACACCTGGGACCCTTATGGGGGTCTTTAATGGGGTCTTTGGGTCACCCTGGGACCCTCAGTGTCCCCCAGGTGTGACCTGAGTACCCAGGATCCCCCCCATAGGACACCTGGGACCCTTTAATGGGATCTTTGGGTCACCCTGGGACCCTCAGTGCCCCCTAAGTGTGACCTGAGTACCCAGGATCCCCCTCATAGGACACCTGGGACCCTTTAATGGGGTCTTTGGGTCACCCTGGGACCCTCGGTGCCCACCCCAGAAACCTGTAAGACACCAGGGACCCCTCAGGGATGTGTGGGTCCTCCCCAGGATGCTTAGGTCTCCTTTTTGGGGTCTTTGGGTCATCCTGGTCCCCTCAGTGCCCCCAGGTCCCCAAAACTGACACCACCGTCCCCCCCATGACACGCATAGGTTCCCTTATTGGGGTCTTCGGAGTAGAATGGGGTCTTCAGTGCCCCCCCAGAGACCCCAGGTCCCCAAAAAAACGACCCAGGGGTCCACCCAGGTGTGCCCAGCTCCCCCCCCCACAGACCCCAAAATCCCAACTCAAGCCCTTATAGGACACTGCACGCTTTGGGTCCACCACCCAGAACCCCCACCTCCCCCCGCCGCCCCGATCCGTCCCGGCGCCGCCCCACATCTGCAGCTCTTTGGGGCCGCAGGTGGCGAAGACGAAGCAGCAGATCGAGGAGCAGCGGGCGCAGGTGCTGGTGGTGGAGCGGGCGCAGCAGGCGCAGCTGCAGGAGCACGAAATCGGGCGGCGCGAGAGGGAGCTGGAGGCCACCGTCAGGAAACCGGCCGAGGCCGA
>NW_011123075.1:0-315 GCF_000146605.3 Meleagris gallopavo
CCGTGGGGATGCCGCTCCCCGCTCCCCGGGCGGCCCGTGCCACCGCCCGGCCGCTCTCCGGGAGGAGTTGTTGTCCGCCCCGTCCAACCCGTGTCCCGCTGTCCCCGCAGGTGAGCGCCAGGAGCTGCGCGTTGTGCTGCTGGGGCGGAGCGGAGCGGGGCGAAGCGCCACCGGCAACACATTGCTGGGCGAGGAGCGCTTCGAGTCCCACCTGGCGTCCCAACCCGTCACCACCACATGCAGCGATGGCAGGCGGGATTGGCGCCAGTGGTGCGTGGTGGTCGTGGACACCCCGGCGATTTTCGGGGGCTCACA
>NW_011123076.1:0-549 GCF_000146605.3 Meleagris gallopavo
CCCCACGCCGGAAGTGAATCAGCCACCCCCGCTTGTTGGGTGGGTTGACCGCGTGGCACCAGGTCGGGTGGTCACGTGGCCCTATATGGGCACGTGTCCCCGTAGCCCCACATGTGACCCTATAACGCCACATGTGACCCTATAACGCCACGTGTGCCCCCATAACCCCATGTGTGACCCCATAACCCCACGTGTGTCCCTATAACCCCACATGTAACCCTATAACCCCACGTGTGCCCCCATAACCCCACGTGTGCCCCCATAACCCCACGTGTGCCCCTATAACCCCACACGTAACCCTATAACCCCACGTGTGTCCCTATAACCCCACACGTAACCCTATAACCCCATGTGTGACCCCATAACCCCACGTGTGCCCCTATAACCCCATGTGTGACCCCATAACCCCACATGTGACCCCATAACCCCACGTGTGCCCCTATAACCCCACGTGTGACCCTATAACCCCATGTGTGCCCCTATAACCCCACACGTGACCCTATAACCCCACGTGTGTCCCTATAACCCACACGTAACCCTATAACCCCA
>NW_011123077.1:0-437 GCF_000146605.3 Meleagris gallopavo
GTGAGATGGGGACAGCGGGTGACAATGGGGACATCGGGTGACAATGGGACACTGAGGGACAATGGGGACACCGGGTGACAGTGGGACACGGGGGGACATGGGGACATCGGGTGACAGTGGGACACTGAGAGGCGAGATGAGATGGGGACATTGGGTGATGAGCAGTGGGTGAGATGGGGACAGCGGGTGACAATGGGGACATCGGGTGAGATGGGGACATCGGGTGAGATGGGACACTGAGGGACAATGAGGACATCGGGTGAGATGGGGACATTGGGTGACAATGGGACACTGGGGGATATGGGGACATCGGGTGACAATGGGACACTGAGAGAGGGGAGATGAGATGGGGACATTGGGTGATGAACAATGGGTGAGATGGGGACAGCGGGTGACAATGGGGACATCGGGTGACAATGGGACACTGAGGGACAATG
>NW_011123077.1:457-1501 GCF_000146605.3 Meleagris gallopavo
CGGCCCCAACGCAGCCACTGCCAGCCAACACCTCCTCTGGGGCTGCTGTCACCGGAACCCGGCTCTGCTTCTGTGTGGGGACACGGCCAGGTGACACGGGGACACCGGGTGACAGTGGGACACGGGGGGACATGGGGACATCGGGTGACAGTGGGACACTGAGAGAGGGGAGATGAGATGGGGACATCGGGTGATGAGCAATGGGTGAGATGGGGACAGCGGGTGACAATGGGGACATCGGGTGACAATGGGACACTGAGGGACAATGGGGACATCGGGTGATGTGGGGACATCGGGTGACAGTGGGACACGGGGGGACATGGGGACATCGGGTGACAGTGGGACACTGAGAGGCGAGATGAGATGGGGACATTGGGTGATGAGCAGTGGGTGAGATGGGGACATCGGGTGACAATGGGGACATCGGGTGAGATGGGACACTGAGGGACAATAGGGACATTGGGTGAGATGGGGACATTGGGTGACAATGGGACACTGGGGGATATGGGGACATCGGGTGACAATGGGACACTGAGAGAGATGAGATGGGGACATTGGGTGATGAACAATGGGTGAGATGGGGACAGTGGGTGACAATGGGGACATCGGGTGACAATGGGACACTGAGGGACAATGGGGACATCGGGTGAGATGGGGACATCGGGTGACAATGGGACACTGAGAGAGATGAGATGAGATGGGGACAGTGGGTGATGAACAATGGGTGAGATGGGGACATTGGGTGATGAGCAATAGGTGAGATGGGGGACAATAGGGACATCGGGTGACAATGGGACACTGAGAGAGGCGAGATGAGATGGGGACATTGGGTGATGAACAATGGGTGAGATGGGGACATCTGGTGACAATGGGACAATGGGACACTGGGTGACAACAGGACACCGCTGGGTGACAACGAGTGACAACGGGACACCGCTGGGTGACAACGGGACACTGCTGGGTGACAACGAGTGACAACGGGACACCGCTGGGTGACAACAGAACACCGCTGGGTGACAACGGGACACCGCTGGGTGACAACGG
>NW_011123077.1:21589-22753 GCF_000146605.3 Meleagris gallopavo
AGGGACCAGAACTAACGGGATTGAAAAGAGGGGTCAGGATGGAAAAGAGTGGGGTCAGTAGGGATCAGTTATTGGGAGGGAAAAGAGTGGGGTAGGAAGGGACCAGAGTTATTGGGAGGGAAAAGAGTGGGGTCAGGAGGGACCAGAGTTACTGGGAAAGGAAAAGAGTGGATCAGGATGGAAAAGAGTGGGGTAGGAAGGGACCAGAATTAATGAGAGGGAAAAGAGGGGGTCAGGAGGTATTAGAGCCATTGGGAAGGAAAAGAGTGGGGTCAGGATGGAAAAGAGGGGAGTCAGAGGGGACCAGAGTTATTGGGAAGGAAAAGAGAGAAAAGAGGGGGGTCAGAAAGGACCAGAGTTGTTGGGAGGGAAAAGAGGGGATCAGGAGGAATCAGAGTCATTGGGAAGGAAAAGAGGGGGTCAGGATGGAAAAGAGTGGAGTAGGAAGGGACCAGAAATAACGGGAGGAAAAAGAGGGGTTAGGATGGAAAAGAGGGGGATCAGAAGGGATCAGTTATTGGGAGGGAAAAGAGGGGGTCAGGAGGGATCAGAGTTATTGGGAAGGAAAAGAGAGGGTCAGGATGGAAAATAGTGGAGTAGGAAGGGACCAGAATTAACGGGAGGGAAAAGAGGGGGGTCAGAAGGGATCAGTTATTGGGAGGGAAAAGAGGGGGGTCAGCAGGGACCAGAGTTATTGGGAGGGAAAAGAGGGAGTCAGGAGGGATCAGAGTCATTGGGAAAGGAAAAGAGTGGATCAGGATGGAAAAGAGGGGGGTCGGAAGGGACCAGAATTAATGAGAGGGAAAAGAGGGGGTCAGGAGGTATTAGAGTCATTGGGAAGGAAAAGAGTGGGGTCAGGATGGAAAAGGGGGGAGTCAGAGGGGACCAGAGTTATTGGGAAGGAAAAGAGAGAAAAGAGGGGGGTCGGAAGGGACCAGAGTTGTTGGGAGGGAAAAGAGGGGATCAGGAGGAATCAGAGTCATTGGGAAGGAAAAGAGGGGGTCAGGATGGAAAATAGTGGAGTAGGAAGGGACCAGAATTAACGGGAGGAAAAAGAGGGGTTAGGATGGAAAAGAGGGGGGTCAGAAGGGATCAGTTATTGGGAGGGAAAAGAGTGGGGTCAGCAGGGACCAGAGTTATTGGGAGGGAAAAGAGGGAGTCAGG
>NW_011123078.1:0-1336 GCF_000146605.3 Meleagris gallopavo
AAATGAGCCTATTGCCACTTGGTTACTTCGATGTTGGGACAATGGGGCCAACAGTGTGTGGCTGGATAGTAGAGAAGCTCGCCAACTGGGTGGCATTGCTAGGGACTCAGCCATTGACAGAGGTATTAGTACAAGCCAGAACCAGTCCTTTACCCTCTGGAAGCGGATGTTGTTAGCTGTAAAAGAAAGATACTCCTTCAAAGATGATCTAATAGCCAAGAAAAAGAAATGGACTGATATGGAAAATATGCTGTGGTGGAAATGCTACATAGTCTCGATTTCATTCCTAACGAACCAGACCAAGAGTATGATCCTGAGAGAGTCAGCTGTACACCAAATATGTGGCATATATTCACGAAGACTGCACCAGAAAGGTACGCCAGTACATTAGCAGCAATGTATGGCAGAGGGGAAAGAAGACCCCTTATAAATGAACTGATTAATAAACTTCAAGACTTTGAGTTACATTTAAGCCCTCTACAAGCTTGTGTTTCAGCATTGCATAAGTAGCTGAAAAACTGCACAGAATGGAGAGCAAACAAGAAGATAAAATAGACAAACTGTCAACCGTTCCTAATGCCGTTGGATGTATCTGGTACCACCATGGATCCAATGGGGACCAGAATTTGCAAAACAGCCTACTGGAGAGGCTGATCAACTTGGTTTCCTCCCAGTCAGCATCATCCAATGTCTCAGCTATCAAAAGAAGACATCCTCCTGCTCGAGCAAGTGACAACAGTAAGACTATGTCACGTTTTGCCTTGTGGAATTACCTACGTGACCACGGAGAGGATATGAAGAAGTGGCATAAACAACCTACTCCTGCGCTTCAAGCACAGGTAAAAGAATTGCTAGACAAATCAACCACCAAGGCGAACTTCTCCAAAAAGGTGATTGCTCCAGTTGCTGAGGACAACTGAGGTAACAAACAGAGGGGCCTTGCCCCCAGCCAGGGTGGGGAAAGGGATAATAGAGTATATTGGACTGTGTGGTTTAGATGGCCTGGCACATCAGAACCACAGAAATATAAGGCCCTGGTGGACACTGGTGCACAGTGCACTCTAATGCCCTTGAGTCACCAAGGGACAAAATCAATTTATATTCATGGGGTGACTGGGGGTTCCCAAGAGCTGACTACGTTGGAGGCCAAAATGAGCCTCACTGGTAAAGACTGGCAAAAGCACCCTATTGTGACTGGCCCAGGGGCTCCATGTATCCTTGGTATTGATTACCTCAGAAGGGGATATTTTAAGGATCCCAAAGGGTATTGATGGGCCTTTGGAATAGCTGCTGTAGACACAGAAGGTGTTAAGCAGTTGTCTATTTGCCTGGCCTG
>NW_011123078.1:2338-3110 GCF_000146605.3 Meleagris gallopavo
TGGAGCATTAACACTTTAACTCCCAGTATACTACATGATGTATTGATGCGGAATACTGAGAACCAAACCAAAACAAACAAAAAAAAAAAATATAAAACCATGACAGGTATGCCACCATTGACATTGCTAACGCCTTCTTTTCCGTTCCTTTGGCCACAAAGTGTAAGCCACAGTTTGCTTTCACCTGGAGGGGCATTCAGTATACCTGGAATCGTTTGCCCCGGGGCAGAAACACAGCCCAACCATTTGCCATGGGTTGATCCAAGCTGCACTGGAAAAAGGCAGTGCTCCTGAGCACCTGCAGTACATTGATGATATCGTTGTGTGGGGCGATACAGCAGAAGTCGTCTTCATGAAAGGAGAGCGAATAATCCCAATTGTTCTGCATGCTGGTTTTGCTATTAAGCAGAGCAAAGTGAAAGGACCTGCTCAGGAGATTCAGTTCCTAGGTATAAAGTGGCAAGATGGCCGTCGTCACATCCCAACAGATGTGATCAACAAAATCAGTGCCATGTCTCCACCCACTAATAAGAAAGAGACACAATCTTTTCTGGGCGTAGTGGGCTTTTGGAGAATGCATGTTCCAAACTACAGCCTCATTGTAAGCCCCCTTTATCATGTGATGCGAATGAATAATGATTTTGCATGTGGTCCTGAGCAGCAGCAGGCTTTTGAACAGATTAAGCAGGAGATAGCCTGTGCCGTGGCCCTGGGGCCAGTACAGACGGGACAGGATGTAAAGAACATCCTCTACACTGCTGCTGGAGAGAAA
>NW_011123079.1:0-400 GCF_000146605.3 Meleagris gallopavo
CACCGATCACATTCTCCTTTGTTGGGCTCTCTCCTTATTTCACCTTAAAATAAAGCACAAGTGGTGAAAAAGTAATGGGAAGAACAAGGAAAAGAACCACTGTGAGAGATGGGATGAGCAAACAGCGCACATCCACTCCTTGATGCATTCCCACATGGTGACTTGGCAAGGCCAAGCCTAAGGAAAACAAGCCAAAACCCTTTCCCCGTCCATGGTCACATGGAGACACTATTTGCCAAGCCACCAGCTCCCGAGATAAGCATCTGCGTATCCGCACATCTCCCAGGCTTATGTTTCCCACCCCGTCTGCTCTGATGGAAAGATCTCCAGGCAGACATTTCCACCTCTCTGTACTGGATAGCATCAGCGTGCTTGGGGTGATTCCTCAACGCATGCAATG
>NW_011123080.1:0-1399 GCF_000146605.3 Meleagris gallopavo
GTCTTCGGGGTCTCCTGTAACCCTATAGCCCCCATTTGGGGTCTTTGGGGTTAATCCTGACCCCATAAACCCCATTTGGGATCTCTGGGGTCTTCTATGATCCTATAAACCCTATTTGGGGTCTCCTGTGACCCTATAGATCCTATTTGGGATTTTTGGGGTCTCTTATGACCCTACAGCCCCCATTTAGGATCTTTGGGGTCTCCTATGACCCTACAACCCCTATTTGGGGTCTCCTATGACCCTACAACCCCTATTTGGGGTCTCCTATGACCCTATAGCCCCTATTCGGGTTCTTTGGGATTCCTCCCGACCCCATAAACCCCCACGGGGGTTTTTGGGGTCTTGGCTGCCGTTTATGGGATTTTTCCCCCTACAGCCGCTCCCGATCCGCGCGACCTCCCCCAGATTTGGGATCCTGACACCGACGACCCCATATCCGACGACCCCATATCCGACATCTCCACCCCATTATTTCTGTCCTCCCGCGGCTTCGCTCCACCCCACACCAGCGACGACGGCCCCATAAAGGCGACTTCCGACCCCATAAAAGGCGACTCTCCGTCACCCCATAAACCGGGGTCGTTCCCGACCCTAAAAGACGACGATGGGGACGAAGAGCTGAAGGTCGAATTCCTACCCGTGGATTTGGGGTCAAAAGGGAAGAAAAGGGGCAAAAGGAACCCCGGCCCTATTGGGGTCGACCCTATTGATCCTATTAGGGTCAAAGTTGGCCCCGTTGATCCTATTAGGGTCGGCCTTGGCCCCGCTGACCCTATAAGGGTCCAGGTTGACCCCACTGGTCCCAATGGGGCCAAGGCTGATCCGTTGGCCAACGTTGACCCCATAAGGGTTGGGGTTGACCCCATTGGGGTTGGGGTTGACGCCACTGACCCTATTAGGGTTGGGGTTGACCCCACTGACCCCATAAGGGTTGGAGTTGACCCCATTGGGATTGAGGTTGACCCCACTGACCCTATTAGGGCCAAGGCCGACCAGTTGGCCAACATTGACCCCATAAGGGTCGGGGTTGACCCCAATGACCCTATTAGGGTTGGGGTTGACCCCACTGACCCCATAAGGGTCGGGGTTGACCCCATTGACCCTATTAGGGTCGGGATTGACCCCACTGACCCCATTAGGGCCAAGGCCGACCCGTCGGCCAACGCTGACCCCGTAAAAGTCGGGGTCGACCCCACTGACCCTAATAGGATCGGGGTCGACCCCATTGACCCCATTGGGGTCAAGCCGTTGGCCAAGGTCTACCCCATTGTCACCGTGGCGCGTTTTGGGGTCGCGGAACTTTTGGGGGATCCCAATCTTTCGGGGGATCCCAATCTTTCGGGGGACATCAGCGGATCCGGGGACACCGATCTTCCCACCACCGTCATCACGACCC
>NW_011123081.1:0-902 GCF_000146605.3 Meleagris gallopavo
GAGGAGGAGGAGGAGGAGAAGGAAGGCTGCGCTGGCACAGACGTGTGGTTGTGGCCCCCCCCTCCCCCTCAGTGCTGCGGATGGGGTCGGGGGGGTTCCTCGTGGCAGCTCGAGTGAGCTGTGACATGGGCACCTTTGGTGGGACCACCTTTGGGGGTGTCACTCCCACTGCTTTAACACCCCCCTTATGGTGAGTAGGGTGGTGGGGGGAGATGGCGCTGCCTCTGTGTGCCCCCGATGCTGTGGGATGCGGATCCCAGAGGGCTATGGAGAGGCTGCAGACCCCCCCCCCCAGCCCCCCCCCCCGGGGGCTCACACAGTGTCTGTGCCTGCAGAGGTGCGGGGGGGGCTCCCGGCCGTTGCAGTCGGCGCGTTCCCTGCCCGGCACCCCGCACTGCCTCAAGCATTTCCCAGTCGATCTGCGCACCTCCATGGACGGCAAATACAAAGAGATCGCCGAGGTGAGTCATCCCTGCACCGAGTCGGCCGGGTCTCGGCTTCGGGGGGAGAGGGGGGCATTGGATACGGGGGGGCTCAGCTGCCTCCTGATCCCCAGGACCCCGTGGCCCTCCTTGTGCCCGTGGTGGCAGCGCGGTGACGCCGTGCACCCGATGTGTGGCAGCTCCGCAGCGAGCTGGGGGTTGGAAGGAGGGGGATGGCAGCGGGCTGAGTCCCAGCTCAGCTCACGTCAGGGCTGGCAGCGGGCTGAGGACGGACGCAGCTCGTGACACGGTGCCCACAGGAGCTGTTCTGCCGCTCGCTGGCCGAGAGCGAAATGCGGACGGCGCCGTATGAGTTCCCTGAAGAGAGCCCCATCGAGCAGCTGGAGGAGCGACGGCAGCGCCTGGAGCGCCAGATCAGCCAGGATGTCAAGTAAGGGGGTGTTCCCCCCCACCCCCCCC
>NW_011123082.1:0-479 GCF_000146605.3 Meleagris gallopavo
ACTCTATGATTCTACGACAATATGTCTGAGAATGGATTCTTGTACATTCCCATTAGTTTCTAAGACAGAGAATCATAGAATCATTAGGGATGGTTTTGGTTGGAAGGGACCTCAGACAACAGGAGCTTTGTGAGGACTTTGTGAACCGATTCATTTTTTCCACTAAGTATCAGTAGCTCATTTATGTGTTCTGACTTAGAATCAAAGATGTGTTGGTTAGAAGGGTGCTCTGGAGGTCACTCAGAGAGCCCTCTGCTTGAAGCATAACTATCGCCAACACTGCACCAGGTCAGCCACAATTTCCCCAAGGCAAGACCTTGGGGATAGAGACTACTTAAGCTTTCTGGGTAACTTCTTCCAGTGCTGCACCTCCTTCCTTGGGAAAATAGATGTTTGGTAAAAAACATGTTCTTTCTCTGTTTCTTACATATAGAACCTTCACTGCACTACTAGTGGGAAATACTGAGTTGCATACACCT
>NW_011123083.1:0-615 GCF_000146605.3 Meleagris gallopavo
AGATGTGGGGATGGGGTCCCAGCAGGAGATGGGGATGTGGGGATGTGTGGGGATGGGGTCCCACCAGGAGGTGGGGATGTGGGGATGTGTGGGGATGGGGTCCCAGCAGGAGATGGGGATGTGGGGTTTGGGTCCTACCAGGAGATGGGGATGTGGGGTTTGGGTCCTACCAGGAAATGGGGATGTGGGGTTTGGGTCCTACCAGGAGATGGGGATGTGGGGTTTGGGTCCTACCAGGAGATGGGGATGTGGGATTCCACCTGCAGACGTGGATGTGGGGATGGGGTCCCACCAGGAGATGGAGATATGAGAACATAAAGATGGAGTCCCACCATGAAATAGGGATGTGGGGCTGGGGGGATGTGGGGGGATGAGGATATGAGGACGTTGGGATGGGGTCCCACCAGGACCCACCAGGAGGTGGGGACAGGGAGATGATGGGGGACGTGGGGATGGGGTCCTACCAGGGGATGGGGACGTGGGAATGATGAGGTCGTGGGGATGGGGTCCCACCAGGAGATGGGGACGTGGGGATGATGGGGGATGTGGGGATGGGGTCCCACCAGGAGATGGGGATGTGGGGGTGATGGGGACGTGGGGGTGATGGGGGACGTG
>NW_011123084.1:0-437 GCF_000146605.3 Meleagris gallopavo
TAGAACCCCCACAGAACCCATAGAAACCCCATAGAACCCCTTTCAACACCATTCAACCCAATAGAATCCCATAGAATCCCATAGAACTCCATTGAACCCCATAGAAACCCCATAGAAACCCCATAGAATCCCATAGAAACCCCATAGAACCCCATAGAAGCCCATAGAAACCCTATAGAACCCCATTCAACCCCATAGAACCCATAGAACCCCATACAATCCCATAAAACCCCATAGAACCCCATAGAAACCCTGTAGAACCCCATAGAAACCCTAAAGAACCCCATTCAACCCCATTCAACCCCATAGAACCCCATAGAAACCCCATAGAAACCCCACGACCCCATAGAATCCCATAGAACCCCATAGAGCCCCATTCAACCCCATAGAATCCCATAGAAACCCAATAGAACCCCACAGAACCCCATAGAACCCCA
>NW_011123085.1:0-320 GCF_000146605.3 Meleagris gallopavo
CCAGCCCTGCCCCCAACTCTGCCCCCTAACCTCTAACCCCTAACCCTGACCCCTAACCTCTAACCCCTAACCTGTGACCCCTAACCTCTAACCCCTAACCTCTGCCCCCTAACCTCTAACCCCTAACCTCTGACCCCTAACCTCGAACCCCAGCCCTGCCCCCAACTCTGCCCCCTAACCTCTGCCCCCTAACCTCTAACCCCTAACCTCTGCCCCTAACTCTGACCCCCAACCTCTAACCCCTAACCTCTGCCCCCTAACTCCAACCCCTAACCTCTAACCCCTAACCTCTGACCCCTAATCCTGACCCCTAACCTCTA
>NW_011123086.1:0-850 GCF_000146605.3 Meleagris gallopavo
AAATGTTTTTCTTTAATTATGTTCACTGTCAGAAATTATTTAATTTCTTTTTTTTTTTTTTTATTAGCTAATTATTTCTTGCCATTCACTGATTACTATTTTGGAATATACTGTTATCTGTTTGTTTGCATTTGCTTAATTTTTAGTATTCAGTAATCTTTCTGACATTGGTTCTTAATCTTCCCTTTAGAATAGAATTTTTTTGAATGTTTCTAGTCAGCTTATCTAAGTGTTTGATACCAAAGATTTACTTTTAGTGTCTGCTTTCCTTTGTCATCTTTTAATAATTGCTATTTGCATGACTATTTAACTATCCTTGCAGTTCTTCATTCTGAGTTTTTAATAACTCCCTGTGTCAAGGCTGCAAGGAGAAGACTGTTTAACAACAGCCTACTCATTCCTTGAGTTTCTGAGGAAGTGGTATTTTTTTATTTCCACTCTTTGCAAAGAGTTTTGATGCAGTGAATACTCAGATCCTTGTTGGTTTGTGTCTGATAGTAAATCTTAGGTATTATCTTTTACTTTTCACTTCTATTTATGGCATTTCAACTTTATCTTGTGTCAATGGTTTACGGGCTGGTTCAGCCCAGTCCCGTGACTAGCGGGGCGGAGGGATTTTGCAAAATCCGCGTCTCCAGAAAAGGGGAAGAGGGGACCCCAAAATAATTAAAAACAGCGGCAACTATCTGAGGAGAAACAAACTAATTTACTAAATATGGTATCGGAATGCAAGATAGCACACCATAATATATAATATAATTAGAATTGAAGCTAATAAATCAAATATAATGAGAGAGAGAATGTCCAAAAGGTGGATAGGCCTCACCATAAAGCTGAGGTGAGATGCGCA
>NW_011123087.1:0-340 GCF_000146605.3 Meleagris gallopavo
CCATAGAGACTCCACAGGGACCCCATAGAGACACCATAGGGACCCCATAGGGACCCTAAGACCCATAGAAACCCCCATAGAAACCTCATAAGGACTCCAAGCCCCATAGAGACCCCACAGGGACCCCATAGGGACCCTAAGACCCATAGAAACCCCCATAGAGACCTCATAAGGACCCCAAGCCCCATAGAGACCCCACAGGGACCCCACAGAGACCTCATAGGGACCCCATAGGGACCCTAAGACCCATAAAAACCCCCATAGAGACCTCATAAGGACTCCAAGCCCCATAGAGACTCCACAGGGACCCCATAGAGACACCATAGGGACCCCATAGGGA
>NW_011123088.1:0-375 GCF_000146605.3 Meleagris gallopavo
AAAAATCCACTGTGGAGATGCACAGTCTGAAAAGAGGAGGCAAACAATAAAACAAAGTCACAAGAAAACAGAAAAGGGAAAGATTTCCTCATCCATTTGGTTAACCAAAGGGTGTTGGGAAGATGGACTCAACCAGATTGCATTTTGCAGGGTAACATATTTAACATAGGTTCATGGCTTGTGGTGTTGCTCGTGATGTATACTGGATAATGTTACAAAAAGGTCAACAAAAATTGCATTTTCCATTTCTGTTCTTCGTTTAATTGTTGGAAGTCCACAGCTGTGGCTGTGAATATAATTCATAGTGGGGATGCAGCACTATTATTAGTGTAGTACTCAAGACCATATTAAACTCAGACATGCTGTTTTCGTACC
>NW_011123089.1:0-360 GCF_000146605.3 Meleagris gallopavo
ACTATAACCTAAAACTTACACATCAGGGCTGAACTGACTGCTGAATCAATCTCATTTCTTGGATTTCCCAGGTTTTTGGGTTTTTTTTCGGATTTTTTTTTCCGTTTTCTTTTCCTAAGTTTCTAGCTAAGAAAATTATCATCCTTGCATATTACCACCAGTACAGAAATTCAACTGATGCTATAGCCATTGTCACAGCACGCTTTTCAGATATTTTTTTCATAGCAGAATAATTCTGGAACAATAAAAAAGGAAATAGTATACTTATGTCAGTGAATTGCTACCCTAATGAGTATCTAGTGAGTTTGTGGTCTTAGCAGACTTGTATGCAGTTTGTCACTGACATTCCTGAACTTCTTT
>NW_011123090.1:0-318 GCF_000146605.3 Meleagris gallopavo
TGATCATTATATAATGTATGTTACATTTTTTTAATATACAGCCCTTAGTAAATTCTTTCGAAAGATGTGTCTCTGACCACATAACCCTGTGATTAAAGTTATGGGACATTCCCTAACATGGCTGGTCAATATACACTTTTGAGCGCTCTCTCCATTTGAAACAGGTACATTAAGTATCTCAGTATGAAAGATTTCAGTGCAAATTTGTATTATGTACACTATCATGTTTAAAGAATGAAGAATATACATACATCATCTTGTTTTTTGCCAGTATTTTAAGGAAGAAGCAAGCTGGATAGGTGTCAGTTTTTGCGTTGA
>NW_011123091.1:0-315 GCF_000146605.3 Meleagris gallopavo
AGTTATCCACCTCCTAGTCTGTCTTTTTTCCTTTGATTCTACAGTACTCGTAAGTTTACAAACCTTTATATCACGAAACATCAGGTTTTGATAATGATAATCTCTCCACTTAACTTTTTGTGAGCTTTCATGGCTTAGGCAAATTACACATATAGACATGGAAAATAAGCAAACTTAAACACCAAATACAGCATAAAATAGAGTGTGAATGAGATGAAAAAAAAAAACAAAACAAAACAAAAAAATTGAACAAGGTTCTACAAAACTGTCCCATAGCTTTCCCACCAGTATGTGAGAGTCTGGTAAAGGCACAAC
>NW_011123092.1:0-686 GCF_000146605.3 Meleagris gallopavo
CCGTGGCCCCGTGACCCTGTCACCTGACCCCATCACCTGACCCTGTCACATGACCCCATTCCAATGACCCCCTATGATGACACCATAACTGTGACCCCAATCCCAGTGACCCCATTACGGTGACCCCATAACTGTGACCCCAATCCCAATGACCCCATAGCTGTGACCCCATTACGGAGACCCCATAAGATGACCCCATATGCTGACCCCACATGCTGACCCCATATGGTGACCCCATAAGGTGACCCCACATGCTGACCCCACACGCTGACCCCACACGCCGACCCCATACGCTGACCCCATAAGGTGACCCCATATGCTGACCCCACATGCTGACCCCATATGGTGACCCCATAAGGTGACCCCACATGCTGACCCCATACCCTGATCCCATCAGGTGACCCCACATGCTGACCCCACACGCTGACCCCATATTGTGACCCCATAAGGTGACCCCATAAGGTGACCCCACATGCTGACCCCATACCCCGACCTCATAAGGTGACCCCACATGCTGACCCCATAAGGTGACCCCATAAGGTGACCCCATATGCTGACCCCATAAGGTGACCCCACATGCTGACCCCATAAGGTGACCCCACAAGGTGACCCCACACGCTGACCCCATACCCCGACCCCATAACTGTTCCCCCCTTTTTCTTTTTAGGGCTCTCCGGGTCCGACGG
>NW_011123093.1:0-1130 GCF_000146605.3 Meleagris gallopavo
GCATTAGAATTGGATAATATATATATTTTTATTTCATGATCTCCACTGTCATAGTTCTTTCTGGGAGTCTTTCTGCTTAACTTGGGGAAGATCTCTGATAGTTTACGTCACTTATCGTCTAGATAACCCTTCCCAGGGATGCACGCTCTGTATATAGGTGTATATATGTATATTTACATTATATATTATATGTATTTACAATACATATTTACAATGTATTGCCATTTGGACTTAAAGAGACTGGCTAATGTGATGCCCGTCTTCAAAAAGGGCCGGAAAGATGATCCTGGTAGCTACAGACCTATCAGTCTCACCTCGGTGCCAGGGAAGGTTATGGAATGGATAATCTTGGGAGCCATCATGGACCAGTTAAAGGTCAACCAGGGGATCAGGCCCAGTCAGCATGGGTTTACTAATGGTAGATCTTGTTTGAGAAACCTGATTTCATTCTATGACAAGGTGACCCACTTAGTGGATGAAGGTAAGGCTGTCGATGTGGCCCACCTGAACTTCAGTAAAGCCTTTGACACTGTCCCCCACAACATTTTTGTGGAGAAGCTGGCTGTCCACAATTTGGATGGCCATATGCTATGCTGGGTGAAACACTGGCTGGATGGCTGGGCCCAAAGAGTTGTGGTCAATAGAGTTAAATACAGTTGGTGGCCGGTCATGAGCAGTGTCCCCCAGGGCTCGGTACTGGGGCCTCTTCTATTTAATATCTTTATTAAAGATCTTGATGAGGGGATTGAGTGCACCCTCAGTAAGTTTGTAGAAGACACCAAGTTGGGAGGGAGTGTTGATCTGCCTGAGAGGAGAAAGGCACTACAGAGGGACCTGGATAGACTGGATTGATGGGCTAAGGTAAACTGTACGAGTTTCAATAGGGCCAAGTGTCAGGTCCTGCATTTTGGTTACAACTCTGGGCAACTCTACAGGCTTGGGGAGGAGTGGCTGGAAAGCTGCCTGATGGAAAGGCACCTTGGCGTACTGATGGACAGTCAGCTGAATATGAGCCAGCAGTGTGCCCAGGTGGCCAAGAAGGCCAATGGCACCTGGCTTGTATCAGGAATGGTGTGGTGAGCAGGACTAGGGAAGTCATCCTGCTCCTGTACTTGTCACTGGTGAGGCTG
>NW_011123094.1:0-1543 GCF_000146605.3 Meleagris gallopavo
GGGACCCACAGTGGACCTGTTGGGGTGAGCACACACATGTAACCTCTTCCCATATATCTCACCTCTGAGGGGCCCTCCCAAATCCCTGTCTTGGGATTTCTGTACCTTACGAAGAACGGTTTACTGTTATCTTGGGAGGGCACCCGCCCATGAATTTGAGCTGATGCCTCTTCCCTATCCCCAAAGACGCACAAATAATTTATTGTAAACAACACCCTAGCCAGGCGCTCCTGGGGATCCTTTACCTCAGAAAGTTTCTCTATGTACCTCTTAAGCGTCTGATTTGCCCTCTCCACCACTGCCTGACCGGTTGGAGAGTTAGGCATGCCGGTGATATGTTGTACTCCCCATTTCTCACAAAACTGCTGAAAACTCTTACTAACGTATGCAGGGCCATTGTCTGTCTTTATTGTTCGGGGTAACCCCATGGTAGCAAAGCATGCTGTTAGGTGCCGGGTGACATGTATCACCCTTTCCCCTGCTTGGGCAGTGGCCCAGATGAATTTACTATAAGTGTCTATTGTGACATGCACATATTTTAGTTTCCCAAATTCTGGCACGTGCGTCACATCCATCTGCCAAATTTCCAGGGGGCCAAGTCCCCGAGGATTGACTCCCAAGCCTAAACCAGGCCCATGTCCTGCACATGTTGGGCATGCTCGCACGATCCCTCGTGCGTCATTCAGGCTAATATCATACAGTTTGTGCAGGCCTCTAGCATTCTGGTGAAACATGCTATGGGCCTCACGGGCCTGAGCTAATTTATTGACAGGGATGGATGTTGCCACCAAGTTGTCTGCTCGCTGGTTCCCTTCACCTAAGCCCTCCACCCATTTGTGGCTTCTGACATGAATCACGGCGTACTTTTCATCCCTTATCATAACCGCTCTCTGTAACATGGTTAGTAACTCAAATAGGCGTCGGTTGCCAATATCCCTAATTCTAGCGTCCTCTACTCTTTCTACAAGGCCCACTACATATAACGAGTCCGATACAACGTTGAGGGGGCTTTGAGACCAGTTCAGGAACGCCCAAACTACAGCAGAAAGTTCTAAAGTCTGCAAAGAGTCTCCAGGTTGTGCTTGAAGGATTCGATGCTTCCATTGTTGTCCTTCTTGCCACGTCGCTGCTGCTGTACGCAATTTTCGGCCGGCGTCCATGAAAACTGTTAGTGCCTTTTGAAGAGGAGTTTTACTTCGTTTAGGTATTTGTAACCAATGTTGTTGTGACATCCATTTCAGTACTGGGGAGGTTAGAGGTCGTACTGTCAAAGCTGCTCCTGAGGTAAGCAAACTTGCTGCCAGCTCATCCGAATTCTGTAGGTACCAGTCCAAGTCCACACGTTTGAGAGGCAAATATATGGTTCCTGGCTCTTCACCAGAGATGCTGAGCACTCTGCGACGTCCTTTCCTTACTAATTCTGCAAGGTTGTCGATCCTTTGCTTAACTGTTGTTTTTGGCTGCAAGCTTGAAAACAGCCATTCCAGTACCTTTATGTCTGGCCTCTCCCCCTTTTTCTTTTTGCACTGCGTCAGTGCACCCA
>NW_011123095.1:0-399 GCF_000146605.3 Meleagris gallopavo
CCAGGTTCCCATCATGGCCTCATGGTGCTGAGTCTCCTCCTGGGCACCAGGCCTCCCTGCCTCCTCTTCCCACTCCACGGCCTCTGTGGAGAGCGGTGCAACAGAAGCAAAACCTATACTTAAGAATATCCAAATATCCAAAGATTTCCATTTATAAGCACCTTCTTGTTATAGGCTTGTAATTCTCAAGAGCGCTCATGCCACTGCTTGGAATTTCCCCTGCTTTGTCACAGCAGAGAGGGGGATTGGCTGAGGAACTGGGCAAAGGCTCTGGAAGGCGTTTTGGTGCAGAGACAAATCCAGCACGTTTGAGCTTTATAAGCTAAAGCATTGCGGGTGGCTGGTTTTCAGGCACTGCTAGACATCTGTCCAAGTTACAAATTAAAAACCTAACACAGC
>NW_011123096.1:0-721 GCF_000146605.3 Meleagris gallopavo
GGTTATGGGGGGCTGGGGGGGCTTATGGGAGGCTGTGGGCTGTTCTGGGCCATACTGGGAGGCCATACTGGTCCATACTGGGAGCGCTGGGGGCCATACTGGCCCATACTGGAGCCATACTGGTCCATACTGGGAGTGCTGGAGGCCATACTGGTCCATACTGGAGCCATACTGGTCCATACTGGGAGTGCTGGAGGCCATACTGGTCCATACTGGGAGCGCTGGGGGCCATACTGGCCCATATTGGGAGGCCATACTGCTCTATACTGGGAGTGCTGGAGGCCATACTGGCCCATACTGGAGCCACACTGGTCCATACTGGGAGCGCTGGGGGCGATGCCGGGCCATACTGGAGCCATACTGGTCCATACTGGGAGCGCTGGGGGCCATACTGGCCCATACTGGAGCTATACTGGTCCATACTGGGAGCGCTGGGGGCCATACTGGTCCATATTGGGAGGCCATTCTGGGAGCGCTGGGGGCCATATCGGTCCATACTGGAGCCATACTGGTCCATACTGGGAGCACTGGGGGCCATACTGGTCCATACTGGAGCCATACTGGTCCATACTGGGAGCACTGGGGGCCATACGGGGCCATACTGGCCGTAGTTGGAGGCCGTCCCGGAGCTCAGCGGCGCCCCCTGCAGGACGATCACAAACTGGAGGTGGCGGAGCTGGAGGCCAAATACGGAACCAGCAGCACCAAGGTGGGCGGAACA
>NW_011123097.1:0-403 GCF_000146605.3 Meleagris gallopavo
GGTGCTGCAGGTGGACTCCATTACCTGCACTCATTTCTGTCTGCTGTTGCCAGATGTGGTGGGGCTGTACCCAGGCCACTGAGGGAATGGCCTGTGCCAGGGGCTTCTTTCTGGCTCATGACTTCCTACAGTGCAGCCCCAGTCATACTCAGCAATGCCCTTTTTCTCATTGTTACTGTGCTCTGTCTCTTGTTAAGGACTACAGCTTCTGTCTTAAGAAAACACAGAAGAGTATAGTCATTATAATATAATGGGATGTTGTGAGTTTGATGGTTTTATACGTTCCAGTAACTGGGTGAGGGAAGGATTAAGCTAACAAATAAATAAAAAAATATATATATGGTGTTTTTGTTTTTTTTTCTTCTCACACTAACAATTTAATAGTGCATTGCTCAGGGTCTAT
>NW_011123098.1:0-1166 GCF_000146605.3 Meleagris gallopavo
GCCATGTCTCGGTTCACTAATAAAAAAGAGACACAATCTTTTCTGGGCGTAGTGGGCTTTTGGAGAATGCATGTTCCAAACTACAGCCTCATTGTAAGCCCCCTTAATCATGTGACACAAATGAAGAATGAGTTTACATGGGGTCCTATGCAGCAGCAGGCTTTTGAGCAAATTAAACAAGAGATAGCCCGTGCCGTGGCCCTAGGGCCAGTACGGACAGGACAGGATGTAAAGAACATCCTCTACACTACTGCTGGAGAGAAAGGTCCCATTTGGAGTTTGTGGCAAAGAGCTTCAGGAGAGACCCGAGGCCAACCCCTGGGATTCTGGAGTCGAGTGTATGGGGGGTCAGAAGAGGGCTACACTCCAACTGAAAAGGAGATCTTAGCCGCGTATGAGGGGGTTCGGGCAGTTTCCGAAGTAGTTGGCACTGAAACGCAGCTCCTTCTACAACCTCGATTGTCAGTGCTGAACTGGTTGTTTAAAGGAAAGGTTCCCTACACCCATCATGCAACTGATGCCACATGGAGTAAGTGGATTGCATTGATTTCCCAACTAACTTGGATGGGGAACCTCAGCCATCCAGGAATCCTAGAGGTGATCATGGACCGGCCTGAAGGTAAAAATTTTGGAACATCACCAGGAGAAGAGGTATCGTGTGATAAAAAGGCTTCACCATACAATGAACTACCAGAAAATGAAAAGAAATGTGCCCTGTTCACAGATGAATCGTGTCGTATTGTGGGGAAGCATCGCAGATGGAAAGCTGCTGTGTGGAGCCCCACACGGCAAGTTGCAGAGGCCACTGAAGGGAAAGGAGAATCGAGCCAATTTGCAGAGGTAAAGGCTATCCAGCTGTGTGGATATATTATCCAATTCTAATGCAGAAACAACATTTGATTCCCACACTGGTTATTGTCACTCTCTTTGTGATTGTTAAATGTTTATGGTATATGAAAGTGTAAATGTAAATGGCATATGGAAATGTAATTGTTAATGGTATCTGGAGGTGGAATTGTTAACAGTACACAGAAGTGTAAATGTTAATGCTATATGGAAGTGGAATTATTAATGGTACATGGAAGCGTAATTGAGGGTACAAATAGTGGAATTGTGAAAAACAAAAAACAGCAAAAAGTTTAAAGAAGAACAGTGAGTTAAAATAT
>NW_011123098.1:1186-1840 GCF_000146605.3 Meleagris gallopavo
TACAGAGGACAACCAATAGCCCTCATTTCATTTCAGTTAATTGGGAAAGATTGAATATTAATGGAAAAACTATGATACTAGTAAAGAACCTGGAATCAGGTGAATGGGAAGGCTCATTCCCACTGAGAACTTGGAGGAGAAGAGGAATCTTTAGATAAACTGTACTGATTATTGTCACTCTCTTTGGGATTGTTAAATGTTTATGGCATATGGAAATGTGATTGTTAATTCTATATGGAAGTGGAATTGTTAACAGCATACAGAAGTGTAAATGTTAATTCTATATGGAAGTGTAAACATTAATGCTATATGGAAGTGGAATTATTAATGGTACATGGAAGCATAATTGAGGGTACAAATAGTGGAATTGTGAAAAACAAACAACAACAACAAAAAACAGCAAAAAGTTTAAAGAAGAACAGTGAGTTAAAATATTAAAGAAGGTGATCTGCTCTAGCCAAAGCAGATAAGAGCCGGCAAGAGAACACATCCCCCACACTGCTCCTCCCCCTGTGGCTTGTAATCAGAACATAAACAAAGTGTTACTTGCGAATGGGGACAAAAACAAAACATTGGAAGCGAGAATAGCCTTTATCTGCAGAGATCTAGGAAACTTGATATCCCAGTGTTAGCACGGGAAGCCTTAGGAGGAAG
>NW_011123098.1:1972-3063 GCF_000146605.3 Meleagris gallopavo
TATTTAGTAAATTAGTTTGTTTCTCCTCAGATCGTTGCTGCTGTTTTTAATTATTCAGGGTCCCCTGTTTCCCTTTTCCGGAGGCGCATATCCCTCTGCTCTGCTACTCACGGAGCTGCTTCTTTGTGGCAGTTAGCATAGATAAGTTTCTTAGAAACTGCATTTTCTGGGTGCTGCAATTCAGTCACTAGAAACATATCTCTTCTTTAAATAAAAGTTCGTATGCCAACTTGAGAAGTCTCTTGAGAAGAACTGCTGCTAGCTGTGGTGAGAAACATCAAGTTGTGTTATACTGCAGCATAGTACTTTGGTTTACACCTGTAATGCTATGAATATTCCTTTCCTCTTGCTGCTTATGAAAGAGGTCACTGCATCAAGGCCTGCTCTGAGTTTTTAGCAGAGCATGTGATTGGTTTCCCTTGAGAAATGCTTTCTTCTTGCATGCATCCTGGTTTGTACATGAGGAGAGTCAAGGCAATTAGTCAGACTGACTCATGAATGATTAGGCTAATATTTGTTTGTTAAAGAACTCTCTAAAAATAGTTAAACAGGCTGAAGTAAACGATGTTTATTTATCAAGCTAATTTGAACATTATCTTTTTGCTCAGCAAGTGCAAACAGTATGGTCTGCCTCACTAAAGAATAAAGCAATCTGCTGTGTTTTAATGAATATGCAAACTGTTGAAGTGAAATGAATAGTTGAATTCCTAGCAAATCTGTCAAGCTTGATGCAAAAGGCTGTGAAACTAGTCTGTTTTGCTCCTGATCACTTGAATTTGAGCAAATTATAGAAATGACCAGGATAAGTCACAAGTGCATCATACTGTCTCCTGGGTCCTGCACTTTGGCCACAGTAACTCCATGCAATGCTACAGGCTTAGGGCAGAGTGGCTGGATGATTGTGAAGAGGAAAGGGATCTGTGTTGGTCGATGCTTGGCTGAACATGAGCTGACAGTGTGCCCAGGTGGCCAAGAGGGCCAATGCCATCCTGGCCTGCATTAGAAATAGTGTGGCCAGCAGGAGCAGGGAGGTCATCATACCCCTGTACTCAGCTCTGGTGAGGCCGCACCTCGAGTACTGCGTTCAGTTT
>NW_011123099.1:0-1398 GCF_000146605.3 Meleagris gallopavo
AAAGCGCTCAGCCCCGTTCCCGCAGCTCTCAGCCCCGTTCCCGCAGCTCTCATCTCCGTTCCCGCAGCCGTTCCCGCAGCGCCGCCGCTACCGCCGGAGCGTTCCCGAGTGGTGGAGCCGCGCGGTGTGTTTCGGAGGGGATGTGCGGAGGTGCGAAGGTTGACTTCGGGGAGAAATATACACGTACGGCTCCGTGGCAGAGCCGAGGACACTTTGCTTTTGTTTTGAGCTGCGGTCCCGCTCCTCCCGCACTCCCCGTCCCAAAACGAACACCGCGGATTCATCGGGGCGGGAAATGAACGCGGCCAAAACGAAACTCGCGACGGCCAAAGCAGCGCTGACCGAACCCGGCTCTGAACGCCGCCGTGATTTCAGCCACAAAAACCGCACAGAAATGTCGTGGGTTTTTGTTTTTGGTTGGTTTTTTTTCTTCTATCCCGCGGCCGCCCCTTCGGAACGAGCTAAAAAGGCCGTTCCCGTTCCGCGGAGCCGCTCCCCGGCACTCGGCGCTGCAAACGAAAGCTCCGCGCCGTGCCGCCGCTCCGCGATGCCGTCCTCCCGCAATGGAAACCGCGGACGCTCGGATCGCCCCAAGCTTTTCTGAGAGTCATTTCGCTCAGAAACAGCCGCCAAAGCCGCACCGCAGCGCTCCGGTTGGGGATGGGAAGGGGAACGGTCCGGCGCAGCGCGTTGGGCTTCGGCAAATCCCTACAATTAGGGGAGAAAAAAAAAAATCAAAATAATAGCAATAATAATAAATAACAATAATACTAATAAAACCACAACGAGGCGCGGATCGGATCCCTCAGATCTGCCCGGGGATCGGAGTTTGGGTTTGTTAGGAGGCGATTGGAAAGGAGCGGGGGCAGAACCGGATCGGCTGCGCGCTGCCCGCGGAGGTTGCGCGGATGTTACTCGCAGAGCCGCGGCTCCGGAGCGCAGCGCAGTGCCGCGGTGTCGGCGCGCACACGCACAAGGACGGAGCGTTTGAAAAATTTATTTACAAAGTTGTGTACAACACGAAGGGATAACATTTAGAATACATATATTCATTCATATATAAACAGACTTCTATAATAGAACGACAGCGTTTTCCTCCTTTTTTTTTCCTCCAAAATTCATTTTTTCGTTGTTGTTCGTTCGTTTAATATTTAAAATTTCCCCCGCTTATTATTAATATTTTTATACATTTTTTTTCCCCGTTCGTTCGCTTATTTCGGATAAAACCGCTCGGAGCGCCGGAACCTTCAAAAAAAGCGAAAGCCCTCCCGGCTCCTAAACGCGACCGTCACTTCGCCTCTGTTAGAAAAATAAAAACCCCGAAAGCGACCTCCGCCGTTTCCCAGAGATACGTCCGGGGGGGTCACCGTGCCGGGGGTCACCGCTCCGGGGGTCACC
>NW_011123100.1:0-399 GCF_000146605.3 Meleagris gallopavo
CAATTATTAACACCCCAACCGCTAATTAATTAATTACAATTCCCCCCCCACCCATAGGGGTGAGGGCAAAGACGGCACCGCGGGAGAGCTGGACTTCAGCGGGCTGCTGAAAAAGAGGTGTGCAATGAGTGTGCAATGAGTGTGCAAGGGGTGTGTGATGTGTGTGCAATGAGTGTGCAACGGGGGTGCAAGGGGTGTGCAATGAGTGTGCAATGGGTGTGTAATGAGTGTGCAAATGGGGTGTGCAATGAGTGTGCAAGGGGGTGTGCAGGGGGTGTGTAATGAGTGTGCAATGAGTGTGCAAGAGGTGTGCAATGAGTGTGCAAATGGGGTGTGCAAGGGGTGTGCAGGGGGTGTGTAATGAGTGTGCAATGAGTGTGCAAGAGGTGTGCAATGAGT
>NW_011123101.1:0-503 GCF_000146605.3 Meleagris gallopavo
AACTTAATTCTGTACTAAGAGTTTAATTTTAAAGAATTCCAGTCCTAATCAAACAAACACTTAGTAATCAGAAAACAGATGAGTGAAGGCAGAGCTCTTTGAGTCACAAAATTCCCACAGCCACTTTCTTTCAGCATCTCTGTAATACAAGGCGTTGAAAGAAAGGTGTATTTGTTCATAGGCTACAAACATCCCAGAGTTAAACTAATCTCAAAGTCTAATCTATTCAAACACCTTCTTTTTTCCATCAGCTACCAGATAGGTTACTTTTATGGTTGCAAGAGAATTAATGTCATACTGATAGCTCCTCAGGGAGTGTGTACTTCTCTTCAGAATCCTGTTCGGTCTCTGCTCCATCTCTGAGTGGTTTTTTCTCAGAGTAGACAGACGTGAAGAGGCAAGGCTGAAACAAGCCCAACTGCTGCAACTTCTCTGGGTCCTGGGTCAGCGTAGCTGAAAACAGCAGTTTCTGTAAGGGTATCTGAGGGTAACAGCAACTGAAA
>NW_011123102.1:0-375 GCF_000146605.3 Meleagris gallopavo
TGCTGCTCTGTTGTGACCGAAACGCGGGCGGCAGGATCGGTACCCTTCACAAGGGGACGCAGCACATTGAGATCGTCGCTGGAAATACCGACAATGGGACGTAACCACTGTAAATCACCTAGAAGTTTCTGGGCGTCATTGAGAGTCTGAATGTCAGTGTGTAATGTTAGCTTTTGAGGGCTGATCTGAGACTGAGTGATGGTCCAGCCTAGGTACTTCCACGGGGGTTCGTGCTGTACCTTTTCTGGAGCTATGACCAGTCCTTTATTCTGGAGTGTATGCTCCAGGAACGTTTCCTGTTCGGCAGTAAATGGTTGTGGTTGTGCGATGAGAATATCGTCCATATAATGATATATGATTGCATGAGACCATGCC
>NW_011123103.1:0-698 GCF_000146605.3 Meleagris gallopavo
GGGGAAGGGGTTTCAGAATGGTTGGGCGTTGCCAACTCCAAGAGTGACGGGTCTTCTTTTGCTTTCCAGAAATCTGCAAAGTGTGGGAGGCCACATCCAACTACATTCGGAGAGAGCTGCTGGAGAAGAGGGTGAGCCTTACCTCCTGCTTGTGGCCCCGCTTGCCCCTTTGCGCCTGAGCGGCGGGCAGGCCACACACCACCATGCCCAAGGCCAGCAGGTCATCGAGCACCTTTACCACCTCTGCCCAGCACTGCCATGTCTCCCTCTTCTTGTTTGACATTTCAGGCGGTGGATATTGGAATTGGGAGCTTTGCAGTTGTGCCAGCTCATGACGCCGCCGAAAAGGATGGGGTTCTGGATGTTGACAGACCCGTTTTCCAGCTGAACCGCCACATCCAGCAGTTTTACAAGGTCAAGGAGCCTAAAACCAAAATTCCTTGTAAGAAGAACTTTGCTTTCCTTTGCTCTGCTGCACAGCCCCAGCATTTTACTCCATCCTGAAATCCCTGTGACATGGCAAGAGCAAAGTCTCTTGCAACCTGGACAGTGCTGGGGGAAGGTGCACACAGAGCGTCCCAGCACCCTGTCTCTCCCCTGGGCACCAGCCTGTTCTGCCCAGCTCTCCCCAGCCTCTAGCTGGATGCTGGGAGCTGGTGGCAAAGCCTCCCTGCCCTTTCTGCTGCCCATCAGCACTG
>NW_011123104.1:0-995 GCF_000146605.3 Meleagris gallopavo
TGCATGTCCTCATGCACTGCTTTGTGTGCATGTCTTGCTTTCCTTCATCGTCATGCCTTGCTTTGCACGTGTGCCTTGCTTTGCATCGTCCTCATGCATTGGTTGGTGTTCATGCCTTGCTTTGCATCGTCCTCATGCATTGCTTTGTGTTCATGCCTTGCTTTGCACCGTCTTCACGTCTTGCTTTGCATGCATGCCTTGATGTGCATCCTCCTCACGCCCTTCTTTACATCTCTCTTGAGCACGCTCTGCTTTGCTGCCTCGCATGCATGCCTTGTCATGTATGCATTGCTGTGCATGTTCCTCGTGCTTTGCTTTGCATGTTCCTCATGCACGCCTTGCTTTGCACCCTCGTGCATTACTTTGCACACTTCTGGAGCACACATGTTGCACTGATGCTCACCTTATCCTGCATGCTTTGCTTTGCAGGCTCCTCGTGCATCGCCTGCTTTGCATGTTCCTCATGCATGCCTTGTGTGCATCCTCACCCTCTGCTCTGCATCCTGCCCCTCTGCTCTGCATCCTGACCCTCTGCTCTGCATCCTGACCCACTGCTCTGCATCCTGACCCACTGCTCTGCATCCTGACCCTCTGCTTTGCATCCTGCCCCTCTGCTTTGCATCCTCACCCTCTGCTCTGCATCCTGACCCTCTGCTCTGCATCCTGACCCACTACTCTGCATCCTGACCCACTACTCTGCATCTTGACCCACTGCTCTGCATCCTCACGCATTTCTTTGCACGCTTCCTGAGCACACCTTGCTCTGCACACCCCTGCTGCATGCTTTGCTCTGCAAGCTCTTTGTGCTCGGCAGCTCTGCAGATCCGGACCTGGGGGGGGCTGCAGTGGGGGGGCACTGTTGGGGGTCACTGCCCCACTGACCCCCCTTCCCCCCCTCTGTCCCCATGCAGCAGCTCAACGCCATCATTGCTGCCTCCGCCTCTGTGAAGTCGTCCCAGAAGCTGAAGCAGATGCTGGAGGTGTGCATGGGGGGG
>NW_011123105.1:0-766 GCF_000146605.3 Meleagris gallopavo
CATGTCCTCCATGTCCCCCCATGTCCCCAGTGTCCCCAATGTCCACCAATGCCCCCTAGTGTCCCCAATGTCCCCAGTGTCCCTGATGTCCCCCGGGTCCTCCATGTCCCCCAATGTCCCCAGTGTCCCCAGTGTCCCCGATGTCCCCCAATGCCCCCTAGTGTCCCCAATGTCCCCAGTGTCCCTGATGTCCCCCCGTGTCCCCAATGTCCCTCAATGTCCCCAATGTCCCTGATGTCCCCCCGTGTCCTCCATGTCCCCCAATGTCCCCAATGGCCCTGATGTCCCCCCATGTCCTCCTATCCCCCAATGTCCCCAGTGTCCCCAGTGTCCCCGATGTCCCCCAATGCCACCAAGTGTCCCCAATGTCCCCCAAAGCCCCTTAGTGTCCCCAATGTCCCCAATGTCCCCAGTGTCACCAATGTCCCCCACTGTCCCCAGTGTCCCCAATGTCCCTAGTGTCCCCAATGTCCCCCAATGCCTAGTGTCCCCAATGTCCCCAGTGTCCCCAGTGTCCCCAGTGTCCCCAATGTCCCCCAATGTCCCCTAGTGTCCCCAATGTCCCCATTGTCCCCAGTGTCCCCAGTGTCCCCAGGGTCCCCAGTGTCCTCCCACATCCCCAATGTCTCCCCATGTCCCCAATGTCCCCCAATGTCCCCCCACATCCCCAGTGTCCCCCCCACGTCCCCAATGTCCGCAATGTCCCCCAATGCCCTCTAGTGTCCCCAATGTCCCCAGTGTCCCCAGTGTCCCCAATGTCCCCAAT
>NW_011123106.1:0-357 GCF_000146605.3 Meleagris gallopavo
TGCCCTATAACTGCCCCATAACTGCCCCATAGCTGCCCTATAACTGCCCTATAACTGCCCCATAGATGCCCCATAACTGCCCCATAGCTGACCCATAAGTGCCCCATAGCTGACCCATAGCTGCCCTATAACTGCCCTATAGCTACCCCATAACTGCCCTATAAGTGCCCTATAGCTGCCCCATAACTGCTCCATAGCTGACCCATAAGTGCCCCATAGCTGACCCATAAGTGCCCCATAGCTGACCCATAGCTGCCCTATAGCTGCCCCATAACTGTCCTATAAGTGCCCTATAGCTGCCCCATAGCTGCCCCATAAGTGCCCCATAGCTGACCCATAGCTGCCCTATAGCTGCCC
>NW_011123107.1:0-1203 GCF_000146605.3 Meleagris gallopavo
TGGAGGGAGAAGTGGATTTGGAGCTGGAGAAGGATGTTGATGAACTCCTTCAGGAATCCTCTGACATGCAGCTTGGTTGCTGTGCAGAATCAGTGGCACAGTCAGAGGACTCCAGCTCCGCGTCAGCTCCTCCTGAAGTAACAGCACAGACACAGCAGCTGTGCTCCAGCGGGGTAGAGAAAGTGCCATTTTCTGCAGAAGATGACGATGAGAGGCTGCTGCTGGAGCTCTCAGATGAAGATTTGGAGGAAGAAGGGGATCTGGAGCTGGGGAAGGATGCAGATGATCTCCTTCAGGAATCCTCTGACGTGCAGCTGGGATACTGGGAAGAGTCTGTGGCACAGTCAGAGGACTCCAGCTCCGCATCTGCTCCTGCTGAAGTAACAGCAAAGACACAGCAGCTGTGCTCCACTGGGGCAGAGAAAGTGCCCTTCTCTGCAGAAGATGACCGGGAGAAGCTACTGCTGCAGCTCTCCGGTGGTGAGCTGGAAGGAGGAGAGGATTTGGAGCCGGGGAAGGATGCAGATGAGCTCCTTCAGGAGCTCTCTGACATGATTGAGAGCATAACCAATTAGTATTTTCATAGAATCATAGACTCTCAGAATGGCCTGGGTTGAGAAGGACCTCAAAGATCATCCAGTTTCAACCCCTGCTACGTGCAGGGTCGCCAACCACTGCAGCAGGCTGCCCAGTGCCACGTCCAGCCCGGCCTTGAATGCCTCCTGGGATGGGGCATCCACAACCTCCTTGGCCACCTGTTCCAATGCGTCACCAGCCTCTCTGTGGAAAACTTCCTCCCAGTATCTAGCCCAAACCTCCCCTGTCTTAGTTTAAAACCATTCCCCCTTGCCCTATCACTATCCACCCATAATTTGTATTATACTATCCATCATTTTTTTATGTTAATTTCTTTCTTAATAAAACCTTTTATTTTCTATACTCCCAGGCTGTACTCTTTCTTGCTGATGCTTTGCAATTATTTGTTAGTTATTTTCTCAAATTCTGGAGGGTTTTATGACTTTTGCAGTTAGCTCCTGGGATCCCTCCGTCGCTGCAGTGATTCCGATGGGTCCTGCCCCTTTCTATCCTGATGGCATCGCAGTTTCCTGTGCACCAGTGTCCTCTGTCGCATTACGCTCCTGTGTTTCTGCCATGCCAGACCATGTAATCCACGTAATCCCATTTGATTTCTGCTCTCCTCCA
>NW_011123108.1:0-664 GCF_000146605.3 Meleagris gallopavo
GTGTGTGGGGTCTATATGGGGTGTGTGGGGTCTATATGGGGTGTGTGGGGCCTATATGGGGTGTGTAGGGGTTATGGGGGGTGTGTGGGGTCTGTATGGGGTGTGTGGGGTCTGTATGGAGTTATGGGGTCTATATGGGATGCATGGGGTCTGTATGGGGTGTGTGGGGTCTGTATGGAGATATGGGATCTATGTGGGGTGTGTGGGGTCTGTATGGAGTTAAGGGGTCTATGTGGGGTGTGTGGGGTCTGTATGGAGTTATGGGGTGTGTGGGGTCTGTATGGGGTGTGTGGGGTCTGTATGGGGTGTGTGGGATCTATGGGATGTGTGTGTGCTGTATGGGGCAGAAGTGTGGCAGGGACGGTTTGGGGTTGGGGATGCGGGCGGTTCGGGGGGGGTCCGGCGGCTCTGATCCCCGCCGTGTTTATATGGGACCCCACAGAACTTTTTGGGGTTGTGGAGCCGATCGTGGAGGAGCTGCGGGAAGCCGGCGTGGCCGTTTGGGTGATGGGAGCAGCGAGGAACGCGGCCGGGGCGGAGGATCTGAACGAAGCCTTGGAAGCGGCTCCGCAGGAGCTGGGAGCTGAGGATGTTTGGAGGCCGCCCGATATGGGGGAAACGGCGCTGTACATCTTCACCTCCGGCACCACCGGTGGGGGACGGG
>NW_011123109.1:0-1935 GCF_000146605.3 Meleagris gallopavo
GGGGGGGGCTTGGGGGGCAGGAAGGGCGCCTGCAGCAACGGGCGCTGCATCTTCTTCAGGTGGGACTTCCAGAACTGCAGGTGGCGGCGGGAGATGAGCGCGGCGCGGATGGCGTTGTCAAAGACGTCCTTGATGCCGAACTGGGCCACCACGCTGGTCTCGTAGTAGGGGACGCCCAGCTCCTTGGCCACCTCGTGGCCCCGCTCCGGGGGCAGGATGTCCGTGGGTCGGATGGGCCTGGGGAGGGGGGCGGGGGGAACTCATCAGCACGTGTGGGACCCGCTGGGCATAGGGGATCCAGAGCATAGGGGACCCTGTGACTGAGGGGGACCCGCTGAGCACAGGGGACCCAGAGAGCATAGGGGACCTGGTGACCGGGTGGGACCTGCTGAGCGTAGGGGACCCGGTGACTGTGGGAGACCCAGCCCTGCCGCCCCCCCGGCGCAGCCTCACTTGGCCAAGGGACGCCTGGCACGGTTGACGGCGTCCAGGTCGGCGTAGCGCAGGTCCAGCTGGCAGCCCACCAGGATGATGGGCGTCCGTGGGCAGAAGTGTTTGATCTCAGGGTACCACATGGTCTTCACGTGGCGCAGGGAGTTGGGGTTGGCCAGCGAGAAGCAGAGCACCACCACGTCCGACCTGGGCCAGGAAGAGGAGGAGGAGGAGGAGGAGGAAGGTCAGAGCCCTGCACCGCCCCCCTGGGCACCAGCATAGAGATACCCGTGGGCAGCAGCAGAGGAGACCCGGCCCCCCACCGTGCCCCGCAGGGGGGTTCCGCAGGGCATCGGACGCAGCTCCGAAGCCACGGCTGTGTTCTGCCTGGGACGTGACCAGGAGCCGGGCTGGAGCCGGGCTGGTGCCAGGACCAAGATAGACACCACCCGCCCGCCCTCGGGCCCCCCGCCAGCACGGGAGCTGTGAGCGATGCCGGCACCCGCAGCCCTGCGGGACAGCGGCGGTGACTGGGGGTCACGGGGTGGGTGTGGGCACCCCACACTGCGGCATCCCCCACAACACCCCCGCCCCAGGTGCCCCCCTGCCCCATCGAGTGCCCCCAGCCCGGTGGAGGCGTTGTGGGAGCGTGCCCCACAAAGCTGGCGCGGGGGCAGCGATAGCAGAGGGGCCGTGCCAGGGGCTGAGAGCTGTGCTTGTTTACAGCCTGGGCGTTGCGCGGGGGGGTCGGGCCTTCCCCTGCTCAGCCACGGGCACCGGGAGCTGCGAGGTGGGACAGGACCCTACAGGGTGGGTCAGGACCCTACAGAGCACTGCACACTGCAGGGACTGGGCGGTGTGAGCCGGGCACAGCGGGACTCTGGGGTGTCCTGAAGCCCCCCCGCAAAATGTGGGTCCCCAACAGCCTCGGAACCCCCAGGAATCCCATGGGACCCCACCCCCACGTGATGCCACCTCTATGGGAGAACCCGGAGGGGGAAGGGAGATCCCTCCCGAAGGCGAGGTCACTCCTGGGGGTGTCTGCAGGTCTTTGCCGGGGGATCTCATGGACGGAGGAGGTCTCACCCAGGGGGGTGCGGTCTCTCCCGGGGTGGGGGTCTCTCCCGAAGGGTGCTTCCCCAGCTGGAAGGCTTAACCCGGGGGGAGGTCTCTCCTGGGACGGGGGGGTGGGCAACCGCAGGGAGGGTTCTGTCCCGATCCGGTCTCTCCCAGAGAGGAGTTTCTCCCCCTGGCGGGGCTCTCAGCCACAGAGGGTCGCTCCCTGGGGAGGGGTCTCAGCCAAAGCGGTGTCACCAAAGGGTGGGGAGGGTCCCCTCCCGGAGGTTCCCTTCGGGGCCCCGCTCCCCACCTGCCGTAGGCGAAGCGCCGGTCCTTGTGGTGGTCCCCGAAGGTGTCCCAGAGCCGCAGCGACACGCTGACCTCGTCCACCACATCGCGGGAGCGCTCCAGCACCTGGGGGGGGCGGGGGGCACTGAGCGGGGC
>NW_011123110.1:0-1694 GCF_000146605.3 Meleagris gallopavo
ACATTCTAGCTGCTCTCTCACATAAAGAGCAACTCCACCACCCCGCCTAGCCAGCCGATCTTTCCTAAAAAGCACAGGGCTCTCCATGACAACATTCCAGTCATGCGAGCTGTCCCACCACATCTCCGTGATTGCAATGAGATCATAGGCATGCAACTGCACACAGATCTCCAACTCTTCCTGTTTATTTCCCATACTGTGCGCATTAGTGTACAGACACTTTAGGGAAGCAGCATCCCCCTGCCACTCTCCATCCCTTAGAACTCCTCCCTCATCATCCATCAAGCTCTGCTTTGAGCCTCTAACTACCTGCTCAACCCCAGCGGCCCTCATTTTGTCCCCTTCCCCTTTCTTAGCTAGTTTAAACACCTTTCAGTGAGTCCCGCCAATTCCTGGGCTAGGATCCTTTTACCCCTTGCAGACAGGTGAGATCCAGCTGGAGCCGTCATGCCAGGAGCCGAGTAAATTCCCCCGTGGTCAAAAAAACCAAAATTCTTGTGCCTGCACCAACCTCTAAGCCATTTATTTATGAGGAGGGTTTTTTTGATCCTCTCAGTGTCCTTCCCTGCCACTGAAGGGATAGAAGAGAAAACCACCTGCACGCCTGCTCCATCAAGTACCGTCCCCAGTCCCTTGAAGTCATTTTTAATAGCCCTCAGGCTTCTCTCAGCAGCATCATCACTGCCGACGTGAACTACCAATAAGGGATAGTAGTCAGATGGGCGAATAAGCCCAGGAAGCTTCCTAGAGATATCCCTGACCTGTGCCCCAGGGAGGCAGCACACTTCCCTCTGGGTGGGGTTAGGCCGACATATTGGGCCCTCAGTTCCTTTTAGAAGGGAGTCACCTACGACTCTCCTTAGTCACTCTACCGCCTCTCCTTAGAAAAGCTTGGAGGTAGTCCCTACACCTCATTCTCAGCCACCTCACCCTCCAGTTTCAGGGCTTCAAACCTATTACTTAGAGGCACCTGAGGAACTGAGGTAGGTCGGGATGGGTGCCGCCTGCGTTGCTGAGGTGGGACCTGCTGCCATTCCTCCTCTCTTCTCAAGTCGGCTCTCTTGGTTTGACCACGGCAAGGGAGAGGGTCCACTACAGTTTGGGGGTTGCAATCTCTGCTCCTTTCTCGCAGAGAGTCACACCACCAGTCTATCTCCCTCTCACAATCTCTAATGGCTTTTAGTCTCTCTACCTCCTCCCTAAGCTCCACCACCAGGCTGAGCAGCTCATCTACCTGCTCGCACCTCACACAGGTGACATCCCTCCCATCCTACCCCGGCAGCGGCAGGCTCAGGCACTCCCTGCAGCCAGAGACTTGAACCACCACATTACTGGGCAGGCCCTCTGTCTGGGTCGTCACAGTCTCCTTGGAGCAAGCCCGCCGTCTGGTAGAGACCATGTTTTAATCTGCAGTCTCTGGGTCAGTCAGTAGGAGAGTGATCTCCTGAGCAAGACAAGAACACTGACGTGTCCTTCCACAAGACCCACCTCCCACACCTACTGCTACAGTAATGGGCAGTGTGAGTTGCGCTCACACTCTGCCTTCCCTCCCTTTTATCAGTGAGCAGTAACACCCTTTTCTCACTTTTTCTCACCAGGCACGTTCGGTGGGCAGAAGCTAGCTTCTGTCCTCCTGAGGGCTGCTTTTAGCCTCGCAGAAAAGGGTCAAGGTTAATCTCAGAGATAAGAGTGAG
>NW_011123111.1:0-576 GCF_000146605.3 Meleagris gallopavo
ACCACCAGCCCCACAGACTCCAGCACCGCGACTTCTGCCAGCCCCACAGCAACCACAACAATCACCAACAACCCCACAACCTCCACTGCAACCACCCGACCCACAACCACCTCCACAACCGCCAGCCCCACAACAACCAGCCCCACAACCACCCCCATCCCAACCACCAGCCCCACAACTACCGACATCCCAAACACCACCAGCCCCACAGCCCCCACTAACAGCCCCACAACCACCCCCATCCCAACCACAACCACCACCAGCCCCACAACCACCCTCATCCCAACCACCCACCCCACAACCACCTCTACCTCCACCACCGCCAGCCCCACAACCCCAACTACGACCACCTCCAGCCCCACAACCACCCCCACCACCAGCCCCACAACTACAGACATCCCAACCACCTCCAGCCCCACAACCTCCCCCATCCCAACCACAACCTCCTCCAGCCCCACAACCCCAGTAACTCACCCCACAACGACCCCCACTCCAACAACCAGCCCCACAACCCCCATCACCACCACCGCCAGCCCCACAACAACCAGCCCCACAACCACCACCACCAGCCCCACA
>NW_011123112.1:0-1882 GCF_000146605.3 Meleagris gallopavo
CCCCAGGGGTGGAAACACAGCCCAACCATTTGCCATGGGTTGATTCAAGCTGCATTGGAACAGTACATTGATGACATTAGTGTGTGGGGCAACACAGCAAAGGAATTTTTAGAGAAAGGGGAGCAAATAATCCAGATCCTTCTGCATGCTGGTTTTGCTATTAAGCAAAGCAAATTGAAAGGACCTTCGCAGGAAATTCAGTTCCTAGGGATGAAGTGGCAGTATGGATGTTGTCACATCCCAACAGATATGGTCAACAAAATCAGTGCCATGTCTCCACCCGAGAGAGAGAGAGAGAGAGAGAGAGAGTGTGAGTATTTTTCTGGGCATAGTGCTTTTAGAGAATGCATTTTCTATACTGTAGCCCCATAGAAAGCCCCCTTTTTATCAGGTGTCATGGAAAAAAGTTATAAATTTTTGGTGTGGGGTTCTGAGCAGATTAAAAGGAATAGCCCAAGCCGTGGCCCTGGGCCCAATACAGACAGGACAGGATGTAAAGAACATCCTCTACACTGCTGCTGGAGAGAAAGGTCCCACTTGGACCCGAGGCTGACCTCCGGCATTTTGGAGGCAGGCGTACAGAGGGTCTGAAGAATGCTACATTCGAACTGTAAGGGAGATCCTAGCTGCATATGCGGGGTTTTGGGCTGCTTCTAAAGTAGTCAGTACTGAAAAGCAGCTCCTTCTAGCACCTCGACTGCCAGTGATGAACTGGATGTTCAAGGAAAGATTCCTTCCACCCATCATGCTACTGATGCCACCTGGAGCACTGAGCTCGGATGGGTAATCTCAGCCATCCAGGAATCCTAGAAGTGATTACAGACTGGCCTGAAGGCAAAAAGTTAGGATCATCACCAGCAGAAGAGGTATCACGTGCTAAAGAGGCCCCACCCTACAACAAACTACCAGAAAATGAAGAGAAATATGCCCTGTTCACTGATGGATTGTGTCATATTTTGGGGAAGCATTGCAGGTGGAAATCTGCTGTGTGGAGCCCCACACAACAAGTTGCAGAGGCCATTGAAGGGGAAGGAGAATCAAGCCAATTTGCAGAGGTAAAGGCTGTCCAACTGGCCTTGGATGTTGCTGAATGGAAGAGGTGGCCAACGCTTTATCTTTACACTGACTCATGGTTGGTGGCAAATGCCTTATGGGAGTGGTTACAGCCGTGGGAGCAAAATAACTGGCAGCAGAGAGGTAAACCTATTTGGGCTGCTGAACTGTGCTAAAAGGGAAGAAGAGAAAAGGGGAAAGGGTAGGGAGATGGGAGCTGTGCCTAGAAACACAACAGCAGCAATGATCTGTGATGAAAAATTAAATTTTCAAAATGTGATATTGGAATGCAAGATAACACAATATAATACAGTAAAATACAATTTATTATTGGAATTGAGTCTAATAAATCAAATAAAATGAGGGTGTGTCCAAAACCAATGGCCTTACTCTGAATTGAAGGCGAAACAGCTGGGGAGCACATATACATTGCCAGACAGCAAGAGTCCCATGACCTCCCAGGAAATTTATCTTCCCCTCTGAACACAAAGATCTCTGGGGTACATAGTTCTCTTCTGAGCGTCACGTATTTGGAAAAATCGGCATTCCACAGAAGTGGGGCATTAAGTCTTTAACTCCCAGTGCTTTACGTGATGTTATGATGTGGATTACCAATAACAAAAATCTGTTTTCATCAGTTCATCTCTTTTCATCCCATCTTATTTCAATTCTTTGTTTCATTTTATCATTTTATTCCTTCATTTCATTTCATCTTATTACATTTTTTATACACAGTTATGTGATGGAAAACACAGCAATGACAGTGGGGTAGCAGAGTTCCAGGCTGCAACGTGCGAGAGTAAGCCCAAGCACAGCAACAGAGGAAACA
>NW_011123112.1:2149-6973 GCF_000146605.3 Meleagris gallopavo
GAAAAAATCTGCTTACCTCCACAAGGCCTCAGGCAGGTAGCAATCTCCACCAAACCACATATGCCTCCACTGCAAACCCTGAAATGAGGTCTGGGAGGGGGTGGATCCTGGTTTCACCCCTTCCAGTCACTCAGGTGCTTTGCTTGCACCTGAACTCGTTTGGGTTGGCCCCGCCTTCCACCACATGCTCAATCACTGTTTCAGTACATGACTTAGCATTTCTGCTATACATCTCCTTTCATCTTATTTCTTGTTATATCATTTCATCACCTTTCATCTCATTTCATGAACTTCTCTTATCATTTCATCACTTCATTTTTTAATGTTACACTATCATCTCTTTTTCTCCTCATTGTTTCACTTTTTAATCTCTCCTTATTCTCTCCTCATTTCATTTTATCCCCTTTATTTCTCAACTCATTTCCTCACATTCACTTTTTTCATCTCATGTCATCTTTCTTTTCATCTCATGTCATTTCAATTTTTTTGTTTCATTTCATCTTTTTGTTCTATTACCTCATCTTATTTCATCTTTTAATGCAATCATGTGGAGGAAAACACAGCAATGACAGCAGGGTAGCAGAGCCCCAGGCTGTAGCATGTGAGAGTAAGCCCAAACGCAGCAGCCAAGGAAGCAAAAACAAAGGGAAAAAGCTGCTTACCTCCACAAGGCCTCAGACAGAAAGCAATCTCCAACAAAACACACTTGCCTCCACTGCAAACCGTGGAATGAGATTCGGGAGGGGATGGATCCTGGTTTCACCCCTTTCAGTCACTCAGGTGCATTGCTTGCACCTGAACTTCTTTGAGATGGCCTTGCCTTCCACCACATGCTCAATCACTGTTTCAGTACATGACTTAGCTTTTCTGCTACACATCATTTCATTATTTTATTTCATTTTTTGATCATTTCATTATTTCATCTCATTTCATGTTATTTCATTATTTCATCACATTTCATTAACTTCTCTTATCATTTCATCATTTCATTTTTTAAATTGTTTACTCTCATTTCATCTCATTTCATCATCTCTCATCTCATTTCAAGTCATCTCATCTTATTTAATGATATTTTTGTTTCATCATATCATTACATCTGTATGGTCAACAAAGTACAGTTGGAAAAAGTATCAAAGTGAAATAGCAAAGGAACAAACAGAGAAAGAATGCTCACCCATATCTGAAGATTTAAGTGCACAAAGGAGAGATCACCACCCAGAGATCCTTCCTCCCAGTGTTAGTCAGCCTTTAATTGGGGTCTAGGAGGGGTGGAGCCAGGTTCCACCCCTTCCAGTCACACAGGTGAATTGCCTTCACCTGTGCTCCCATGGCTGACCCAGTCTTTGCCTCAGGTGATCAATCAGTGGTTCAGGCTGTGACTCAATGGTTCCCATATACTCCACCCCTTCACGGTGTGAACCAATGATCAAGTTAAGTAGAGGGTGAGCCTTCTCTAATACAAAGATCTGATGCATCGTGATGCTTATACAATTGCCCATCGTGATGCAGGTTGAAACAATTTAAGACGAGTGATGATTGGTGCATGGTGGAGATTCATGCTCTCTCATGGGCCAGTGCTTGGTGGTGCTACTGGAGACATGCAATTGTGTGGTGCAGGTCCATCCTATGTTCCATCAGTTCCATCACTGGGTATCGTGCAGGATCTCACAGCAACACTGCAACGCTTCGATGGCACTTCATTCCTTCCGGTGATCCTAGAGACTCAAAGAATCACGGAGAGTAGTACAGATGTTTCAGAGGTACTAGGGGAAGGTCTGCCCTCCAGGGCAAGGTACAGGCTGTTGCCAACCTCCTCGCAACCAAGCCTGGTTAGCAACACCGCATCAGTGCCCTTACCGTCTGCACCCCACCCAGCACAGGTACACGAGAGATGCACACATGGCGTGTAGCTCAAGTGCCAATTTATTGCTGCTCAACAACTGCCTATATACCGTGACACGCGACCGCCCTGTGAACCCATTAAGCACCACCCAGAACCACCCCCTGTAACTACCACCCACTGTATCCCGAGTACCACCCACACCGAGTACTGCCCACATCTCCCCCCTCTCTATGCCATGCTACCATGTCCCCTACTTTCTACTATTAATTCCCTTAGTCATTAGAACAAGAATAGTGGATAGAGGCGCAGATATACTGGATCCACTGAAAAAGATTAGTTCTTGTCTACGGGTGACATTGTGCAGAACTGTTCCCAACGTCTGTCACTGGGGAATTGCCCAGGGGCAAGGTCTCTCCTGTTCTTGGATTATCAGTCCAGCAAGAAGACTAGATTCCCAGTTCGTGCCTTCCTTAACATTGAGTGCCATTGCGCGTGCTATTATCAAGGACGAGCCTTGAGATGTTCAACTTCTTGTGATGCGCTGTCCAATTCAGGTAAAGCAAGCCCAAAGGACAGAGGGAGAATGGGTCGCCAGTTGCAGAAAGTGCAAGACATTTCAGTTCGTCTTCAGTCTGTCTTGTCTGCCGTTACCTCTGCTGGGCCCGGGGCTGGCTTTACCCATTTCGCAGGAATCCAGCACGGGCCACCACTACCCCCCACACAAGCGTACCCACTCCCAAGCACCAAGAACAGCCAGGGCTCTTTTGACTATACCCCATCCAGACCTTGAACGTACACCACCCCAATCGGCTGCCAATCCTCCCCAAAATCATGATCACCCTTTCATTGTTCCAAGTGGCTCAAACTGTATAGAGCTCTTAATAACAACGCTGAGGGGCACAGTTCCTCCCCCCTCCCTAAGAGCCGTGAGATGCCCCTTCAGCATGGCATGCGTCCGCTCAACAATGGCCTGACTGGTGCTGTTGCCCGCTATTCCTGTGACATGCTCGATGCCCCACAGGTTGCACCAGGAGCGGAACAGAGCACTGTGATAACCTGGCCCATTAACAGTTTTTAGGCATTGCGGCACACCGAGAACTGCTACTGCTTGATGCAGGGCTTGCACACAGTGTCAAGCTGTCTGAGCTGTTAATGCAGTAGCCCATATCATCCCACTGCAAGTATCTACCACGATATGCAGATACTTCTGGCGCCCAAATGGTGCGTACTCAGTTACGTACAATTCTAGGGGGCACAACCCTCGCAGGTTCACCCCTGGATGTAGCGTTGGCAAATTAGCGGAACAGGCTGAACAAGCCGCCACGATTTGTTTAGCAGCAGGTAGCGGTAAGTTGTAAAGGTGGGCGAGGGCTAAGGCGCTTTGGTGATATAGCTGGTGTGAACGCTTTGCGGCCGTGGCTGTGTCTATGTTAGCTGTGTAACATGCTGCGTCAGCCAGCTTGTTGCCCTCTGAGATAAACCCAGGCAACTCTGAGTGACTGTTGACATGCATGAAGAAGACAGGAGCCATGCTCAGGGACAGCATGTTATAGAAGGCAACTGCGGTGGGAGTGGTGCCCCCAATAGAGTCCCTGCATAACGCAGCTATCCGAAAACAGTACTGGCTATCAGTTACCATGTTCGCTGGTTCTTCCTCGCTGAGTTGCAGAGCTAACAGCACCGCCTTCAGCTCTAATTGTTGGGTAGATGTGTCTGGACAGATCTCAACCTGCTTGCACCATTGCTTCCCATCGTGCCACACTACAGCATATTTCCCAGCTTTCCCTGAAGCGTCAGTGAAAAGGGTCCAACCCAGTAGTGGCTGATCACTGACTGGAACTCGCGGTATAACTCACCAGCTTACACAGCGTCCCCAATGAGGTAGTTTGCACTGCTTTTACCTCCCCAAGAAAACCCTCCAAACTTGCTTGTACCGCAGGACTATTCTGAAGACATTGCGCCCAAATGTCCCCTGCAATCTCAATGGACTCGGGCTCCTCCCCCATGAGAGCGGTAACCTTTCGCCGGACCCAAGAAATGGCTTGACTAATAAGAGTGCCCCACTGTGGCAAAGCAACTTTGGGCACTGCCACATATCCCCATAAGATCGGTCGCTGTATTTCCCTTTGATGTAACACTATTATGGCTCCCTCCCGCTGCAGACCAGTGTGACCTCGTAGTCTCTCCCCTGGGACCCGACGATAGAGGGCTGCGGATTGCATGAGAGACAACAGAGAAGAGATAACACGCTTTTGGTGCAATGAGAATTCTCGAGGAGCTGCTAGGTCCTTATCACCTTTGAGACCGTCAGTTAGGATCTTCATATCTGCTGGTGCCAGTGGTAAAAACTGTCAGAGCCATTGCATAGCCCCTATTAGAACCTGTAATTCATTCAGGGTTGTCACGGATGTATCTGCCAAGATGACCTTCTGCAGCCGAATCAGGTGCTTCTCTACCAGGGTACCTAAGTACTTAATAGGAAACACTCTCTGGGTCTTGTCCTCCCCCACTTTGAGGCCTCTCGCTAATAACTCCTCCCAAAGGTCCTTTTCTATGTCAGGAGTCAAATTTTCCCTGGCTACCAAAATGTCATCCATATAGTGATACACCATGAGCTGCAGGTACTTCTCTCGAAAGGGTCTCAGGGCCAAGGCGACATACATCTGACAAATGGTGGGGGAATTCTTCATACCTTGTGGTAGTACAGTCCATTGGTACTGCCTTGCCAGTTCTGCATTATTAATGGCTAGGACCGTCATGGCGAACCTAGGCGAATCATCTGGATGTAGAGGAATGCTAAAGAAGCAGTCCTTCAGGTCAACTAGCAGACACTGCCAGGAGACAGGCACCATGGATGGTAAAGGCAATCCCAGCTGTAAAGGCCCCATATTTCATCATATTTCATCCCAATTCATCCCCATAGCCCCAATTTAATTCCTGACGAGCCAGACCAAGAGCATGATCCTGAGAGAGTCAGGTGT
>NW_011123112.1:6993-8303 GCF_000146605.3 Meleagris gallopavo
AAACGAATCTCGACTCAGTTAGAAGAGAAGAAAGAAGAGGAGAGAGGTCCAGAGGAGTGGCTCCAAGATCCACAAGAAGCACCCCTAAGTCCAGGGGAGGGGCCCTCAGTAAGACCACGGTCACCGACACCAATGAGGGCAACAAGAAGTCCCGAAAGAGTAAGAGGTGAGCAAGACATCGTTACCATTGTTGATCAATCTCTGAAAACGAATGAAATTCGAAGTCTGAGAAAAGACTTCTCACGTCACCCAAATGAGCCTATTGCCACTTGGTTACTTCGATGTTGGGACAATGGGGCCAACAGTGTGTGGCTGGATAGTAGAGAAGCTCGCCAACTGGGTGGCATTGCTAGAGACTCAGCCATTGACAGAGGTATTAGTACATGCCAGAACCAGGCCTTTACCCTCTGGAAGCGGATGTTGTTAGCTGTAAAAGAAAGATACCTCTTCAAAGATGATCTGATGCCTGAGAAAAAGAAATGGGCTGATATGGAAGAAGGCATCTGTTATTTAAGAGAATATGCTGTGGTGGAAATGCTACATAGCCCCGATTTCATTCCTGACAAGCCAGACCAATAGCATGATCCCGAGAGAGTCAGGTGTACACCAAACATGTGGCGTACATTCACAAAGACCGCACCAGAAAGGTACGCCAGCACATTTGCAGCAATGTATGGCAGAGGGGAAAGAAGACCCCTTATAAGTGAATTGGTTAATAAATTTCAAGACTTTGAGTTACATTTAAGCCCTCTCCGAGCTTGTGTTTCAGCCACTGTAAAGGTAGCTGAAAAGCTGGACAGAATGGAGAGCAAACAAGAAGATATAATAGACAAACTATCAACCGTGCCTGAAGCTGATAAATCCATGGAGGTAACGGATACATCAAATGGGGACCAGAATCCCCAAAACAGCCTATTGGAGGGGCTGATCAACTTGATTTCCTCCCAGCCGGTGGCAGCTAATGTCTCAGCTATCAAAAGAAGACGTTCTCCTGCTCGAGCAAGTGACAACAGTAAGACCACATCACGTTTTGCCTTGTGGCATTACCTACGTGACCATGGAGAAGATATGAAGGAGTGGCATAAACAACCTACTCCTGTACTTCAAGCACGGGTAAGAGAGTTACAAGACAAATCAACCACCAAAGGTGAACTTCTCTAAAAAAGGTGATTGCTCCAGTTTGCTGCAGACAATGAAGGTAACAAATAGAGGGGCCCTGCCCCCAGCCAGGGGGGGGAAAGGGATAATAGAGTTTTATTTGGACTGTGTGGATTAGATGGCCTGGCACATCAGAATCACGAAAAATATAA
>NW_011123113.1:0-466 GCF_000146605.3 Meleagris gallopavo
AGCAGTGTGGCCCCCCCCCCGCACAGTGTCTCGTCTCCTGCCCTTCAGCTGCAGGGTTTCACTTGACTACCCACACCTCAGCAAAAGCAGAACTACACCACGGCTGATTTGTAAAACTAAGGGAAATGCTGCAGAAAGAGCAGCTGCTGAAATCTGTGGGCAGCTGGCACCGGGTTGCTCACTGCCTCTGGTGCACTGCTGGCCTGGTCCTCACTTCGCACTGTGTCCTGCTGGGAGTCTTTGCTGCTCACCCCCTCCCCCCACTGCTTCTAGAAGGAAGCAGCCAGCACAGGGAATGCCAGACCTTGAGAGGCTGAACTCGGGGCTGAGGTTCCCTCTGCAGGAGTCACTCTGCTGTGGGTCCTGGTATCTTGTTTGCTTTGTCTTTGGCCTTGTGCCTGCTATGCCAAGACCTCATTATCTCCCAGTTATGTAAAACACAGGTGGCACAGCAGCATGATGGTGG
>NW_011123114.1:0-1329 GCF_000146605.3 Meleagris gallopavo
GATGGTGGCAAATGCTCTATGGGGGTGGTTACAGCAGTGGGAGAAAAATAACTGGCAGCAGAGGGGTAAACCTATTTGGGCTGCTGAACAGTGGAAAGATATTGCTGCCCAAATAAAGAATATGGTTGTAAACATGAGCCATGTAGATGCTCATGTGCCCAAGAATAGGGCTACAGAAGAACAACAAAATAACCATCAGGTAGATCGAGCTGCCAAAATTAAGGTGGCTCAAATAGACCCGGACTGCCAAACCAAGAGTGAATTATTTCTAGCTCAGTGTGCAAATGATACCTCGGGCCATCAAAGAAAAGATGCGACATTTAAGTGGGCTAGAAACTGAGGGGCAGACTTAACTATGGATGCTATTGCACAGGTTATTCATGACTGTGACACATGCGCCACAATTAAACAAGCCAACAGGATGAAACCTCTCTGGGGGGAAGGGACATGGCAAAAGTATAAATATGGGGAGGCGTGGCAGGTTGATTATATCACCTTGCCACCATCTCGCAGTGGTAAATGTTATGTGCTTACTATGGTGGAGGCAACAACTGGGTGGCTTGAAACATATGCAGTACCCCATGCTACCACCCGAAACACTATATTGGGTCTCAAGAAACAAGTCCTATGGCGACATGGCACCCCAGAAAGAATTGAGTCAGATAATGGGACTCCTTTCAAAAATTCTCTTGTAAATACTTGGGCCAAAGATCACGGCATCGAGTGGATTGACCATATTCCCTACCATGCACCAGCCTGTGGTAAAATTGAACGACACAATGGATTGTAAAAAACTATGCTGAAAGCAATGGGTGGTGGAGCATTTAGGCATTGGGAGAAGCATTTGGCAGAAGCCACCTGGTTGGTCAACACCAGAGGATCTATCAATAGTGATGGTCCTACCCAATCCAGCTCCCTACATACCGTATAGATAAAGTCCCTGTTGTACATGTAAAGAGCATGTTGGGAAAAGCAGTTTGGGTCCTTCCAGCTTCTGGAAAGGGCAAACCTCTCCATGGTAATGTTTTTGCCCAGGGACCTGGGTCCACTTGGTGGGTGATGCAGAAAAACGAGTATGTTCAATGTGTACCACAAGGAAATGTGATTTTGGGGGAGTACGGTCAGTAATTCTATGTGTATAGAATTCCTCGGTCTCAGGAACTCTCTCTCCTATTTTATTTGATTTATTAGTCTCAATTTCAATTAGATTGTATTGTATTGTGTTATCTTGCATTCCAATATCATAGTTAGTAAAACAAGTTTTCCTCCATAGATCATTGCTCCTGGTTTTTTTCCTTCCTTGAGCCCAGCTCCCATCTCCCTATCCCT
>NW_011123115.1:0-1593 GCF_000146605.3 Meleagris gallopavo
CTCCCCCTCGCCGTGGGGCTCATCCCCCTCCCCCTGCATATCGGGGACGGCGGCCACCAAATCCTTCAGGAAGTCGAACTGCTGCTCCAATTCGATGCACTGCTTCCTGGAAGGGGCGGGGCGTCAGCAGGCCACGCCCACAAACCCAAGCCCCTCCCGCTTTCGACCGCAAGCCCCTCCCGCAAAGCACAAAGCTCCACCCACAACGCGTTAAGCGTTGATCAACGAGGGCGGGGCTTCCGTAAGACACGCTCATTTGCATGCAAAGCCACGCCCATTACAACTGTATCCCCGCCCTTCCTGCGACAAGCCCCGCCCCCTGGCCCTAGTCCACCAATCAGCACTGAAGCTGAGTCGCGAAACTGAAGCCCAGCGCAGGGAGTGATTGACATGAAGGGGGCGGGGCTTCACTAAGCCACAGCCGTTTAGTTCACATGCCCCGCCTCCTGATCCTTAAGCCACGCCCCCTGCGCCTAATCCACCAATCAGCATTGAGGTGAGTGGCAAACCTGAGGCACAGCGCAGGAAGTGAATGAGACAGAGGAGGCGGGGCTTCCCTAAGCCACACCCCTTTAATTCACAAGCTCCGCCCCCCAACTCACCAGTCAGCATTAAGGGAGAGTGGCGACAGTGAAGCACAGCGCAGGAAATGATTGACATAAGGGGGCGGGGCTTCATTAAGCCACACCTCCCTTCATTCACACACCCCGCCCACATCACTTAAGCCACGCCCCCTGCACCTAATCCACCAATCAGCATTGAGGTGACTGGCAATACTGACGCATAGCACAGGAAGTCAATGACGTGGGGGGCGGGGCTTCATTAAGCCACACCCCCTGGCCCTAATCCACCAATCAGCATTGAGGTGAGTGACAAAGCTGAGTCAGAGCAGAAAGCGAATGAGACGGAGGAGGTGGGGCTTCATTAAACCACACCCCCTAGCTTCGCAAACCCCGCCCCCTTGCCCTAACCCACCAATCAGCATTGAGGTGAGTGACAAAGCTGAGACAGAGCAGATAGCGAATGAGACGGAGAAGGTGGGGCTTCATTAAACCACACCCCCTAGCTTCGCAAACCCCACCCCTTTGCCCTAACCCACCAATCAGCATTGAGGTGAGTGACAAAGCTGAGACAGAGCAGAAAGCGAATGAGACGGAGGAGGTGGGGCTTCATTAAACCACACCCCCTAGCTTTGCAAACCCCGCCCCCTTGCCCTAACCCACCAATCAGCATCGAGTGAAGAAACTGAAGCTCAGTGCATGAAAACAAACAGGACCGGAGCGGTGTGGGGGTGTCCCCCATCCCCCTCTCCCCCCACCCGGGGGGCTCCACGCCCCCAATTCTGCCCCTCCCCCAACACCCCCCACTCCCCACGGGGCAGCAGGGGGCGCTGATGCTCACAGGTGGGAGGTGGTCATGGTCTTGGCGTTGCGGGACTGGGTGACGTGGCAGGCTTTGCGCAGCAGGGATTCCAGGAACAGCTCTAAGGCCCGCGCTGCGTCGCGTCGTTAAGGACCCCCAATCCCACCCCCCAAAATAAGAAATGGGGGCAGGAGGGACAGGAGGGAGCTTCACACCACTACTTGGTTGTTG
>NW_011123116.1:0-434 GCF_000146605.3 Meleagris gallopavo
AGTATATCCAGTAGGAATAAATTAGTCTACAGCACCTCTGACATCAAGCATAGCATCAGTTGTCATAGAGGAAATGTGAAATTGCTTACAGCAAAGAATCAGTTGAGTCAGAAAATTCACTACTACGAATGTGATATTATAAATACTACAGAACAACATGAAGGGCCTAACCTGCAAATAACCTAATAGAAAAGAAATGTCTTGAGAATAATACAAAAATAAGGATACACTGCTAACAGAAGCAGATTATCAGGATATATAACTTGGACATTAAAAAATAAGAATTAAAAAAAAAAGAAATCTGAGAAACATCTCTGAGTGCTTCTGAAAGATCTGTACAAAATTTGTGAGTAAAATACAATACAATAGAAAGAAAAAATAGTGATCAGAGACTTTAATCTTGGTATAGGCATAATCAAGGGAGAAAAAAAGAA
>NW_011123117.1:0-560 GCF_000146605.3 Meleagris gallopavo
GGCTGAGACAGAAGGGTGCGCCTCGCCAAAGACTCCGAGCATCACATCCGTGTCCCAATATCCCATCACCTCCCACCCCATCACGTCTCATCGCAGCACATCTTATCCCGAGCGGACGTTGCCAAATAAAATAACCATGATCGGGTGGGTTACAAGTGAGACCACGGGAGGGTTATCTGGGAATCTTTCACAACCCACAGGAATGCACTTTCTTCTTTGATAATCTTTATCAAAACGATAAACAACCGTGGCTACACCCGCCGCCTGGCCCTATGCAGGCACAGCACAACCATCAGCAGGTCGTTCCGTTACTGACACAGCGATGGATCGAACCCACAAAAAAAATAAAAATAAAAAATAAAATTAAAAAAAACCAGGAATTCAGTCACTCCTCACCTCGGGGATGATCGGAACGGCCGCTTCCCGGCGCTCGGGATGTGACAGCAGAGTTACATCTTATCTACACGCTGTGTTTGGGGCCGCGTCCCCGGTACTCATTCAGACAGCGCTCACTCGGGGGCTGAAATTGTTTTGGATTCTTCCTGTGTGGTTTGGTTGTT
>NW_011123118.1:0-710 GCF_000146605.3 Meleagris gallopavo
AGCGTGCAATGCACAAGGGGGGGCGTGCAAAGTGAAATGAGCAGCATGTGATGCTCTGGGGGCGTGTGCATTGCACAAGGGGCGTGCAAAGTGAAACGGGAGCAATGTGCAAAGCAAAACGGGAGCAGCGTGCAATGCTCTGGGGGGCGTGCAAAGGAAAATGGGAGCAGCGTGCAATGCATGGCAGGCGTGCAATGCACAAGAGGGGGTGTGCAAAGTGAAACCAGAGCAGAATGCGATGCTCTGGGGGGCGTGCATTGCACAAGGGGTGTGTGCAAAGCAAAACGGGAGCAGCGTGCAAGGCACAAGAAAGGGTGTTAGAAGGAAATGGGGGCAGTGTGCAACGCTCTGGGGGGCGTGCAATGCACAAGAGGGGGTGTGCAAAGTGAAACCAGAGCAGGATGCGATGCTCTGGGGGCGTGCAATGCACAAGGGGCGTGCAAAGCAAGATGAGAGCAGCGTGCAAAGCTCTGGGGGAAGTGCAACTCACAAGGGGGGTGCAAAGCAAAATGGGAGCAGTGTGCAAAATGCACAAGAGGCTCTGCAGTGCAGAATGGGAGCGGCGTGCAATGCATGGCAGGCGTGCAATGCACAAGAGGGGGTGTGCAAAGTGAAACGAGAGCAGGATGTGATGCTCTGGGGGGCGTGCAATGCACAAGGGGCGTGCAAAGCAAGATGAGAGCAGCGTGCAAAGCAAAATGGGAGCAGCG
>NW_011123119.1:0-321 GCF_000146605.3 Meleagris gallopavo
ATCTTATTAGTGAAAATAATTATGTACATCTCACATTTTTAGTATTTGAGTTTTTGTTTGCTTGTTGTTGAAAAAAACGGTGGTGTAGGTTAAGTCACTTTGCATTTCCTTTGGGCTGTCATATTCTTGAATTTGTTTGGTTTTATGACAAATAGAATTGGATTTCAGGTAAAAAAAAACTGTCTCTGAAAATGAATGGCTGAATGTGCTATCTTACCTACAATCGTCTTCATTTTTCCTACAATTTTTTTTTTGCTAAGATTTTTTTTCCAGGCATATTAAAAACAGTTCACGTCATTAAGATATAATTAAAGATGGAAA
>NW_011123120.1:0-528 GCF_000146605.3 Meleagris gallopavo
GGTTGGGGCATCCCAAGGGCAAATCTGAGGCATCTGGGGCAGGTTGGGACATCCCAAGGGCAAATCTGAGGCATCTGGGGCAGGTTGGGGTGCTGCTGGGGCAAATCTGAGGCACCTGGGGCAGCTTGGGGAATTCTTGGGGCAAATCTGGGACACCTGGGGCAGGTTGGGGCATCCCAAGGGCAAATCTGAGGCATCTGGAGCAGTTTGGGGAATTCTTGGGGCAAATCTGAGGCACCTGGGGCAGTTTGTGGTGCTGCTGGGGCAAATCTGGGACACCTGGGGCAGGTTGGGGTATCCCAAGGGCAAATCTGAGACACCTGAGGCAGGTTGGGGAGCTCTTGGGGCAAATCTGAGGCACCTGGGGCAGGTTGGGATGCTGCTGGGGCAAATCTGAGGCACCTGGGGCAGTTTGTGGTGCTGCTGGGGCAAATCTGGGACACCTGGGGCAGGTTGGGGTATCCCAAGGGCAAATCTGAGACACCTGAGGCAGGTTGGGGAGCTCTTGGGGCAAATCTGAGGCACCTG
>NW_011123121.1:0-1001 GCF_000146605.3 Meleagris gallopavo
CACTGTTGTGGGTGTGTACTACAGGCCCCCTGATCAGGAGGAGGAGATTGATGAGGCCTTCTATAAGCAACTGGAAGTAGCGTCACGATCTCAGGCACTGGTTCTTATGGGGGACTTCAGTTATCCATATATTTGCTGGATAAGCAACACGGCCAGGCACGCGCAGTCCAGATGGTGCAATGTGTTGAAGACAACTTTCTGATGCAGGTGGTGGAGGAACCGACAAGGGAAGGGGTGTTGCTGGACCTTATTCTCACTAATAATGAAGGACTTGTTAAGGAAGTAAAGGTTGGGGGAAGCTTGGGTTGTAGCGATCATGAGATGGTGGAGTTCAAGATCCTGAGTGGAAGAAGCAAAGCAATAAGTAGGATTGCTACCCTGGACTTTAGGAGAGCCAACTTTGATCTCTTCCAGGACCTACTTGGAGCTATCCTGTGGTGTTGGGGAATGGCTGCAAGAGCAGGGCGACCATGAGAATATGTACGAGCATAGCTGGTGCAGCGGCACAGAGTGCATACCCATGAGAAAATACTAGGAGTTAGATAGGAGTCACAACGTCCTTGGGGCAGCATGTAAACAGCGGGCCCACATCTGCAGCTGTGCTCCGTGGATGTGGGGGGGGCTGACAAGTAAACTGGCTTAGCAGCACAGGGGTGAATGCTGACTGAGCACTGGTTAAGGCTGAGCAGCCCACCTAGCAGCCAACGTTGTGCACCAATAGTAAGCAAACACATGTGTACTGGAAACCTATATAAACCCTATGTGTGCAACAATAAAGTGAAGCTTGATCACTCATATTGAGTACTGTCGTGCTTCCCCACTCGAGAACAATCTAATTAGGACACTATCTGCGGCAAATGGCACCCGAACAGGATGTGAACCTGATGGAAGATTGATTTGGGAACGAGCAGATGGACAAGAGCACCGGCGTCGCAGAAGCTGAGCCGGGGGGCGGCATCGCCTAGACCGACCGAGAGGGGTCTGCACAGGATCCGGAGGGC
>NW_011123122.1:0-385 GCF_000146605.3 Meleagris gallopavo
GTTGGTTGGATGATGGAGTGATACTGGTGGTAAGAGGACTTCTGCTTAGAGCTGGCCTGTGGCTGACCTTCTGGTTCGCTGCTGCTCCTGATGGGCTGATGTAACCTCTGCCAGTGGGGTTGGTTTTTGGGATGTTTGCAGTGAGAACCACAGCCTGGAACATAGCAAGCAAGGGAGAAGGTGGCCTTTGGGGACTTGGTCTGGACTTGTGTGCTTTGAAGCCGGGTACAAAATGTTGTTAAGTGGGCTCCATGTCATTGTATTGGCCCTGTGGCTGCAGGAGCTGCAGGGGGTGCATGCACTTCCTCCTGGGAAGCACTCTCCTTACCTTGGGATATAAGAGGTCAAAATCCTTGGGGTTGTGGCGGTGTGGGGCGGGGATGCA
>NW_011123123.1:0-698 GCF_000146605.3 Meleagris gallopavo
CTGCAGGGTTTGCACGCTGGGGGGGTCAAACACTGCAGGGTCTGCACACTGGGGGGTCAAACAGTGCAGGGTTTGCAGGCTGGGGGGTCAAACACTGCAGGGTTTGCAGGTTGGGGGGTCAAACAGTGCAGGGTTTGCAGGCTGGGGGGTCAAACACGCCGTGGGGTTGCATAGGGTGCGGAAGGACTGCACGAGGGCTGCTTGCACGCTGCGCCGCGCTGCTCCACCCCCAGCCCTGCAGCAGGATGCAGCCCAGCAGCCCCAGCAGCCCCAGCAGCCCCAGCAGCAGGGGGGCTGTGGAAGCTCTGCAGATGCGATAGCAGGGCGGTTCTCCGCCTCGTCTGCACGTCCAAAGGAGCAGAGGAATGGAGAGAAATGGAAAGCGGGAAGTGCGTGGGGTGGTGACAGCCTGCAGCACCGCCAGTGCTGGGACAGGAAGTGACTGCACCTCCATCCATCCCTCATCCATCCCTCATCCATCCCTCCATCCATCCCTCCATCCATCCCTCAATCCATCCCTCATCCATCCCTCATCCATCCCTCATCCATCCCTCATCCATCCCTCCCTCCATCCCTCATCCATCCCTCCATCCATCCCTCATCCTTCCCTCCATCCCTCCCTCCATCCCTCCATCCATCCCTCAATCCCTCATCCATCCCTCCATCCATCCCTCATCCTTCCCTCCATCCCTCCCTCC
>NW_011123124.1:0-476 GCF_000146605.3 Meleagris gallopavo
CACAGTTGCTGTTTGAGCAGTATCTTTCAGCAGTAGTTGTACTGCCCATTGTTCTATGAGACATTTTTCTGATTAACCCCTAAAGACACATTTTAAAAGCTTATGATGCAGTGAGCTGATAATTTTCTTAAAATTTTGTATAGAAATTACGTAATAATCTTACTGAAGATTTTGCATCCCAAACCCCATTTTCCATACCTCCAAGAAGCAACCCCTAATTAACTTCTTCTTTTTGAGCTAATTTTTTGCCTCTAATGTCCAGGAGAACAAATTAGAAGGACTCTGAAAAATGCAGGGTTTATTTTATTTTCTACTAAAGAAGAAGAGAACTTAAGCTTTTTTATTATTGTTATTCAGTGTGTTAAAGTATTCTGTTTTAGAAGGTCCTAAGTACAGCTTTTCCCCTTGTTTAGTCATAAGGTCAAAATAATTATTGTTTCTGAGAATAGGAGCACATTAAAACAGAGACTTAAAAA
>NW_011123125.1:0-789 GCF_000146605.3 Meleagris gallopavo
TGCCGTCCGGCCTGGGGGGCAGCGCGGCGTCCGCAGCGGGACTGAGAGCACCGCGACCTGCGGGATGGACGGACGGACGGATGGGTTCCACGGTGTCCGTGTTCCCCATGGACAGATGGAGGGATGGATGGACAGACGGACAGATGGAGGAATGGATGGATGGACGGATGGATGGAGGCATGGATGGACAGACGGACAGATGGAGAAATGGATGGATGGACAGATGGATGGATGGATGGATGGAGGCATAGATGGAAGCACGAATGGACAGACGGAAAGATGGAGGAATGGATGGATGGACAGATGGATGGACGGATGGAGGCATAGATGGAGGCATGGATGGACAGACGGACAAATGGAGGAATGGATGGATGGACAGATGGACAGATGGATGGATGGATAGATGGATGGAGGCATAGATGGAGGCACGGATGGACAGACGGACAGATGGAGGAATGGATGGATGGACAGATGGATGGATGGATGGAGGCATAGATGGAAGCACGAATGGACAGACGGACAGATGGAGGAATGGATGGATGGACAGATGGATAGATGGATGGAGGCATAGATGGAGGCATGGATGGACAGACGGACAAATGGAGAAATGGATGGATGGATGGATGGACGGATGGATGGAGGCATAGATGGAGGCATGGATGGACAGATGGACAGATGGAGGAATGGACGGACGGACGGACGGATGGGGGGACGAGGCCTGAGGGACCCGCAGCACAGGCCGCCTCCCTGAGCGGCCCCTCAGCCCCACGAAGCGCTACGCTCCCCCCC
>NW_011123125.1:809-1128 GCF_000146605.3 Meleagris gallopavo
GATGGACGGATGGAGGCATAGATGGAGGCATGGATGGACAGACGGACAAATGGAGAAATGGATGGATGCACAGATGGACAGATGGATGGATGGATGGATAGATGGATGGAGGCATAGATGGAGGCATGGATGGACAGACGGACAGATGGAGAAATGGATGGATGGACGGATGGAGGCATAGATGGAGGCATGGATGGACAGACGGACAGATGGAGGAATGGACGGACGGACGGATGGGGAGACGAGGCCTGAGGGACCCGCAGCACAGGCCGCCTCCCTGAGCGGCCCCTCAGCCCCACGAAGCGCTACGCTCCCCCCC
>NW_011123126.1:0-305 GCF_000146605.3 Meleagris gallopavo
ATTGCCCCCAATGTCCCCATATCCCCCAGTGTCCCCAATGTCCCCATTGCCCCCAATGTCCCCATATCCCCCAGTGTCCCCAATGTCCCCATTACACCTGATGTCCCCAATACCCCCAAATGTCTCCAATGTCTCATTGTTCCCAGTGTCTCCAATGTCCCCAATCTCCCCATTGTCCTCCTTGTCCCCAATGTCCCCAAACCCCCCCCGCTCCCCCACCCCCGCCTGTCCCCATACCATCCTTCTCCTCCTGCTCCACCCTCCCCCGCAGATCCTCCATCCGCTGCCACTTCTGGGGCACTGTG
>NW_011123127.1:0-842 GCF_000146605.3 Meleagris gallopavo
CTGAGACCAAGTCAAACCTGAAAAGCTTGGAACAGCTAGGAAAGCACCCTGCAGCACCCACTGCAAGTAAGAGACTGCCCCGCCCGGAAGGGCCAGATCCCATGACTTTCATGATGTATAGGAACCTGGAATTGGAGCATTAACACTTTAACTCCCAGTGCACTACATGATGTGTGTTATGATGTGGAATAATGAAAACCAAAAAACAAAAACAAAAACAAACCATGACATTCTACCCCTTATTCTACATCACTACATCATGCTTAATATATATACATATATACAAACAAACAATGATAAAAATACATTACTCACACGTCTATATAAATATATGTACATAGAATTATTGACTGCACTCTCCCAACATCAAATTTCCTTGTGGTACACATTGAACATCCCTGTTTTTCTGCATCACCCACCAAGTGGACCCTGGGCCCTGGGTAAAAGCAGTACCACAGAGAGGTTTGCCCTTTCCGGAAGCTGGAAGGACCCAAACTGCTTTTCCCAACATGCTCTTTACATGTACTATAGGGACTTTATCTCCCTCTACGGTTTGTAGGGAACTGGATTGGGTAGGACTATCACGATTGATAGATCCTCTGATATTGACCAACCAGGTGGCTTCTGCCAAATGCTTCTTCCAGTGCTTAAATGTGCTGCCACACATTGCGGGGTGACCTCATTGCAGCCTTCCAGAACCTAAAGGGAGCCTACAAACAGGAGGGGAATCAACTCTTTGAAAGGGTTGATAACAGCAAGACAAGGGGAAATGGTTGAGGAAGGGAAGATTTAGGTTAGATGTCAGGGGAAAGTTCTTTACAGAGAGAGTGGTGAGGTGCTGG
>NW_011123128.1:0-510 GCF_000146605.3 Meleagris gallopavo
TGGGAGCGATGGGAGCTGATGTGGGAGTGATGGGAGCTGATGTGGGAGAGATGGGAGCTGATGTGGGAGTGATGGGAGCTGATGTGGGAGTGATGGGAGCTGATGTGGGAGCGAGGGGAGCCGGGGTGGGAGCGATGGGAGCTGATATGGGAGTGATGGGAGCTGATGTGGGAGAGATGGGAGCTGATGTGGGAGAGATGGGAGCTGATGTGGGAGAGATGGGAACTGGGGTGGGAGCAATGGGAGCTGATGTGGGAGTGATGGGAGCTGATGTGGGAACAGATGGGAGCTGATTTGTCCCCAAATGGGACCTGATATGGCCCTATAACATGCTCGTATATGGCCCCAAATGTGCCCCACTACGGCCCCAAAGCGACCCCCAAATTTGCCCCAAAGGGACCCCTAATGTGACCCCAAATAGATTCCCAAAGGGACCCCAAAATGCCTCCATATGGCCCCACAGGGACCCCAAAATTTGCCCCCAAATATGGCCCCAAAGGTGCCCCCAAA
>NW_011123129.1:0-870 GCF_000146605.3 Meleagris gallopavo
ACATGGAGGGGATATCGGGGTCTGGGGGGTAACGTGGGGGTCTGTGTGTGTCTATGGGGCGCCATGTGGGTCTGTGTGGGGTCACAGGAAGGTCTGTGGGGTCAGACGTGGGTCAGACTTGTGTCCGTGGGGTCAGCTGTGGGTCCGTGGGGTCAGCTGTGGGTCAGCTGTGGGTCAGCTGTGGGTCCGGGTGCCCGCAGGTGATGGGCAGCAGCCCCCAGATGAGCGGCATGGCGGGATGGGGGTCAGCTGTGGGTCTGTGTGGGGTCAGACGTGGGTCCATGGGGTCAGACGTGGGTCTGTGGGTCAGACGTGGGTCAGCTGTGGGTCAGCTGTGGGTCCGGGTGCCCGCAGGTGATGGGCAGCAGCCCCCAGATGAGCGGCATGGCGGGATGGGGGTCAGCTGTGGGTCTGTGTGGGGTCAGACGTGGGTCCATGGAGTCAGATGTGGGTCTGTGGGGTCAGACATGGGTCAGCTGTGGGTCCGTGGGGTCAGCTGTGGGTCAGCTGTGGGTCCATGGGGTCAGACGTGGGTCTGTGGGTCAGCTGTGGGTCAGCTGTGGGTCCGGGTGCCCGCAGGTGATGGGCAGCAGCCCCCAGATGAGCGGCATGGTGGGATGGGGGTCTGTGTGGGTCTGTGTGGGGTCAGCTGTGGGTCAGCTGTGGGTCCGTGGGGTCAGCTGTGGGTCCTTGGGGTCAGCTGTGGGTCAGCTGTGGGTCCGGGTGCCCGCAGGTGATGGGCAGCAGCCCCCAGATGAGCGGCATGGCGGGATGGGGGTCTGTGTGGGTCTGTGTGGGGTCAGCTGTGGGTCAGACGTGGGTCAGCTGTGGGTCAGCTGTGGGTCAGTTGTGGGTCCATGGGGTCAGCTG
>NW_011123130.1:0-509 GCF_000146605.3 Meleagris gallopavo
CCATAGAGACTCACTGAGACCCTATAGGGACAAAATAGCGCCCCCTAGCGGACAGGGGGACGCATAGGGATCCCATAGAGACTCATTGAGACCCTATCGGGACAACATAGTGCCCCCTAGAGGACAGGGGGACGCATAGAGACCCATAAAGACCCCATAGGGAGACATAGGGACCCCATAGAGACTCACTGAGACCCTATAGGGACAAAATAGCGCCCCCTAGAGGACAGGGGGACGCATAGAGACCCCATAGAGACTCATTGAGACCCTATAGGGACAACATAGCGCCCCCTAGCGGACAGGGAGACACATAGAGACCCATACAGACCCCATAGGGATGCATAGAGACCCCATAGAGACTCACTGAGACCCTATAGGGACAAAATAGCGCCCCCTAGCGGACAGGGGGACGCATAGAGACCCATACAGACCCCATAGGGACGCATAGAGGCCCCATAGAGACTCATTGAGACCCTATAGGGACAACATAGCGCCCCCTAGCGGACAGG
>NW_011123131.1:0-393 GCF_000146605.3 Meleagris gallopavo
CTATCAGTAGTCAGGAAAAAAAATTATAATAGTAGAAAGTACATCCTGATATTTAGGACAATGGCCTAGCAATCCAGAAATGACAATTCAAACTCACGGCCATGGAAAAGCATTTCACATTCTCTTACTCTGCATCTGTTCTCCAACTATAAAATGAAAAGCAGTGGTCTACCTCTGCCTCCCAGAAATTCTGTGAATGCATTAAGATTTGTGGAGCGCTTGCTATTTAAAAATGGGGAATGTGAAAGTGCAGAGTTCTCAGTGGAAAAAAAAAAGAGTTTTTGCTGCTAGGAAATTCTCTATAGCATTTTACCTTTAGTAATCAGTTTAATCTAAAAATGTTTTACTAATAGAGCTCTGAGAGATTTTTGTAGTTTTCTTTCATTTTTTTTT
>NW_011123132.1:0-542 GCF_000146605.3 Meleagris gallopavo
GGCAGTGGGCATGGTGGTTGGACTAGATGATCTCGGAAGTCTTTCCCAACCTTACTGATTCTATGATTCAGCAACCTCACAGCATCCCTCCAAGACCTTCCTTTGATGACCACAAACACCCTGAGCCCCAGACACAACCTGCAGTGCTCAGGGAGAGCTCCCCATACTGTAAGAGACCCAGCAGTGAGGACTCACCATCCATGTCCAGGCGTTGCATGATGATCGCCAGCTCCACCTCACTGGGCATGTACCCCAGCGAGCGCATGGCCATGCCCAGCTCCTGCTTGGAGATAAAGCCATTCCCATCCCTGTCCAGCACCCGGAAAGCTTCACGGATTTCTGCAAGGGAGAGGAAGGAGAAAAGAGTTATTATGGTGGTGGACATCTTTGTCAATGTATCTGTGCATATGGGATGAAGCAGCAGCATATATTGCCTTTCCTAATGTGAATGTGGCATATTTGATGATTTCAAGTCAATGTAATGACATGAAATGTAATGATATGCTCATTGAAGCATATACTCACACCTCTGTATGCAGATA
>NW_011123133.1:0-485 GCF_000146605.3 Meleagris gallopavo
ATCTCAGAAGAGAAATGACCAGAGCTGAGCAGGTGTCCCAGTCACAACCAAACAACATTTTGTGTCCACCTCAGCACCAGTGCTTCTGCAGTAACAACTGCTGCTGGAAGCAGGAATTGCTCACCACACCACGCCAGCACATCAGTGCTCTCACTACTTACAGAAGTGTCACCATTCAGGGGGCTCCCACATCACCCCAAACTTCCTTTGTGTCTCACTGACCTCTCGCACTGCCAGCTGCTGTAGCTTGCAACAGCATGATACATCTTAAATTGCAGACCCGTTTGCAGCTCGCTCTAAAACAAGGAAAGGGCCAATCTTTCTGTGCATATCACTAGCAATTCACTGCGTAGAGACAAAATGAAAGACCACCCAGAAAAGAAGATACATTACAAAATCATTGACTTCATGCAAGACTCAAAGGCTCAGCAACCAGCTCTGACAAGACAAAATTAATTAACAACTTGTTTTACTCACTGGGGAAG
>NW_011123134.1:0-485 GCF_000146605.3 Meleagris gallopavo
TTCCTCCACCACCTGCATCAGAAAGTTGTCTTCAACACACTGCAAGAACCGTCTGGACCGTGCGTGCCTGGCTATGTTGGTCATCCAGCAAATATCTGGATAATTGAAGTCCCCCATAGAGAAGAAAGAAATATACAATTCATAGCCTAGCAAAAGAATTAAGGAAAAATGAATGGACTGAGAATTGCAACCAGTCTATCTTTTATAAATAATCTATTCTATCTTATCAAAACAAAAAATTAAAAAAATTCAAATTTTTCAGCTTCAGCTTATGATACAATAATAAGCACATAATAAGGCAGAATTATTAACTAGGTGAAATGTTTAAGACGTACTTTCCTTAATGGAGAGCGGAAGATATGCTATTTTATGCACTACTCCATTTGTTTTTGGAGTCATACATTTCTTACTGTGTTTTTGGCCACAAAAGAAACACCAGATTGTGTTACAGACTGTGCAAAGGCTTGTAGGCACCATCTTTCTTC
>NW_011123135.1:0-562 GCF_000146605.3 Meleagris gallopavo
GGCCTCTGCTGCTCTGTTTGTTCTCGTCCCCACCCAAAAAAAGATACCTATCTTCTATTTCTTCAATAAATATCCAACTGCAAACAAATATTTCCTCCCCTTTGGGATACGGGAAGCTGCATACCAAATCACACCATGGGTGCACAGTGGAGGCGTTGGGGATGGGTGGAGGGAGCAGTCTGAGGTATACAGGGGGAAGAGGGGATGTTCCCATGGTGCCCACCTGAGCTGCCCCAAAAGCAGCATGGGGCTCTTTTCAACCCTCAGCTCTTTCCCCTAACAGAACCCCTCAGGGCTGTGGCCAGGCAGAGGGGATGCTCACAGCTGCATCCCCACTTTGTGCAGGCTGGGGACAAGCCACATCCACGCGAATGGCACAGGGCAGTGGTGGACCTCAAGTAGCCTAGAAGCCTTTTCCCCTAACAAAAAAAAAAAAGAAAAAATAAGGAGAAGAAAAGAAGACTGGGTCAGTAGCTGCAGAAGAGTGCTGTGGCATCCCCACGCTGTGTGGAGCATCCTTTGATGCCACCTCCACTCCATGATGCTCCTACCCCAACATCAC
>NW_011123136.1:0-317 GCF_000146605.3 Meleagris gallopavo
ATGGGAACCCCAATAGCACCCCAATGGCAACCCCAATAGCACCCCAATGGGCACCCCGATGGCAACCCCAATAGCACCCCAATAGCACCCAAATGGGAACCCCAATAGCAACCAAATGGGAACACCAATAGCATCCCAATGGGCACCCCAATGGGCACCCCAATAGCACCCAAATGGGAATCCCAATAGCACCCCAATGGGCACCCCAATAGCACCCCAGTGGGCACCCCAATGGGAACCCCAATAGCACCCCAGTGGCACCTGAGTGGGCACCCCAATAGCACCCCAATGGGCACCCCAATGGGAACCCCTATAGC
>NW_011123137.1:0-616 GCF_000146605.3 Meleagris gallopavo
ATAAGCGTGGGTCTGGATTGGGGTCACGTGACCCTCAGCCCCATAAGCGTGGGTCTGGATAGGGGTCACATGACCCTCAGCCCCATAAGTGTGGGTCCCACATCCCCCCCCAGCTGTGTCCCATTGGGGTCCCTGGAGCTCCTGGACCCCCTGCGAAAGGAAGCAGTGGGGCGACCTGAGATGTAAGGAAGCTGTGGGGCAGCAGAAAAGGACCAGGGAATGTGTGGGGCGGGAGAGTGGAGGCGGCCCCTGCCCCATAAGTGTGGGGCACGGAACCATCCAGCTGCGGGCCTGCTACAACATCAAGCACTGCCTGCGTGAGTGCCCCACAAGTGCCCTGCGAGTGACCCATGGCTGCCCCATAAGTGCCCCATAAGAGCCCTATAGATGCCCTATAGACGCCCCATAGCAGCCCCATAAGTGCCCCATAGCAGCCCCATAAATGCCCCATAATGGCCCATAAGTGCCCCATAAGTGCCCTATAGATGCCCTATAGACGCCCCATAGCAGCCCCATAAGTGCCCCATAGCTGCCCCATAAGTGCCCCACAGATGCCCCATAATGGCCCCATAGCTGCCCCATAAGTGCCCTACAGATGGCCCATAGTTGCCCCATA
>NW_011123138.1:0-752 GCF_000146605.3 Meleagris gallopavo
AAGAAAGAAAGAAAGAAAGAAAGAAAGAAAGAAAGAAAGAAAGAAAGAAAGAAAGAAAGAAAGAAAGAAAGAAAGAAAGGAGAGAAAGAGAGAAAGAGAGAAAGGAAGGAAGGAAGGAGGAAGGAAGGAAGGAAAGGAAGGAAGGAAGGAAGGAAGGAAGGAAGGAAAAGGAGAGAAAGTAAGAAAGGAGTGAAAGAAAGAAAGGAGAGAAAGAAGGAAAAGACAGAAGAAAAGGAAGAACGGAGAATCTCCATCCCCTGTTGGACGCAGAGGGGATCGCGGTGAGCCAGGATCAGGATCAGGCTGAGGTACTCAGTGCCTCCTTTGCCTCAGTCTCTCCTGGTAAGGCCGGTTGCTCCCTGGGCACGCAGCCCCTTGTGCTGGTAGGTAGGGATGGGGAGCAGAATAGGCATAACCCACAGTGGATTTGGACCTGCTCCGAAAACTGGACCCACAGGTCCGTGGGGCCGGATGGATTGCACCCTGGGGTGCTGAGGGAGTCAGCGGATGTGGCTGCAAAGCCGCTCTCCATCATCCTTCAGCAGTCCTGGCTAATTGGGGATGTGTTCCTAATGTGTCTAAAAACCGTCTGGATGCGGTGCTCAGGGACATGATTTAGTGGTGGGTTGTTAGAGGTAGGGCAGTGCGGTCAGGTTGTGGTTGGACTCGATGATCTTTAATGTCTTTTCAACCTGAGCAATTCCATGATTCTATGAGGTTTAACACCTCCGTTCTTGTGGAGCTGCGTTAAG
>NW_011123139.1:0-1373 GCF_000146605.3 Meleagris gallopavo
CAACCAGGACCCGACCCACCAGCACTGACCAACCAGGACCCGACCCACTGGCACCGACCAACCAGGACCCAGCCCATCAGCACCGACCAATCAGGACCCAACCCACCAGCACTGACCAACCAGGACCCGACCCACCAGCACTGACCAACCAGGACCTGCCCCATCAGCACCAACCAACCAGGACCCGACCCACCAGAACTGACCAACCAGGACCCGACCCACCAGAACTGACCAACCAGGACCCGACCCACCAGAACTGACCAACCAGGACCCGACCCACCAGAACTGACCCACCAGGACCCGATCCACCAGCACTGACCAACCAGGACCCGACCCACCAGAACCGACCAATCAGGACCCAACCCACCAGCACTGACCAACCAGGACCCAACCCACTAGAACCGACCAATCAGGACCCAACCCACCAGAACCGACCAACCAGGACCCGACCCACCAGCACTGACCAATCAGGACCCAACACACCAGAACCGACCAACCAGGACCCAACCCACCAGAACTGACCAACCAGGACCCGACCCACCAGCACTGACCAACCAGGACCCAACCCACCAAAACTGACCCACCAGCACCAACCAACCAGGACCCGACTCACCAAAACTGACCCACCAGCACCAATCAACCAGGACCCAACCCACCAAAACTGACCCACCAGCACCGACCAACCAGGACCCGACCCATCAGAACCAACCAACCAGGACCAGACCCACCAGCACCGACCAACCAGGACCCGACCCACCAGCACTGACCAACCAGCACCAACCAACCAGGACCCAACCCACTGGCACCGACCCACCAGAACCAACCAACCAGGACCCGACCCACCAGCACTGACCCACCAGCACCAACCAACCAGGACCCAACCCACCAGCACTGACCAACCAGGACCCGACCCACCAGAACCACCCTACCAGGACCCGACCCACCAGTACTGACCAACCAGGACCCGACCCACCAGCACTGACCAACCAGGACCCGACCCACCAGAACCGACCAACCAGGACCCAACCCACCAGTACTGACCAACCAGGACCCGACCCACCAGAACTGACCCTACCAGGACCCAACCCACCAGCACTGACCAACCAGGACCCGACCCACCAGAACCACCCTACCAGGACCCGACCCACCAGCACTGACCAACCAGGACCCGACCCACTGGCACCGACCAACCAGGACCCAGCCCATCAGCACCGACCAATCAGGACCCAACCCACCAGCACTGACCAACCAGGACCCGACCCACCAGCACTGACCAACCAGGACCTGCCCCATCAGCACCAACCAACCAGGACCCGACCCACCAGAACTGACCAACCAGGACCCGACCCACCAGCACTGACCAACCAGGACCC
>NW_011123140.1:0-618 GCF_000146605.3 Meleagris gallopavo
CGTCTTCCTGTGCCTGACCAGGTTCCTGGGGGACGCCAAGGTGGGTTTTGGGGGGGGGACACAGAGACACCCCAGAGAGATCCTATAGAGAGACCCTAAAGAGATCCCCATAGAGATCCCATAGAGAGACCTCATAGAGAACGTCTTCCTGTGCCTGACCAGGTTCCTGGGGGATGCCAAGGTGGGTTTTGGGGGGGGGACACAGAGACACCCCAGAGAGATCCTATAGAGAGACCCTAAACAGATCCCCATAGAGACCCCATAGAGACTCCATAGAGACCCCATAGAGACTCCATAGAGACCCCATAGAGAACGTCTTCCTGTGCCTGACCAGGTTCCTGGGGGACGCCAAGGTGGGTTTTGGGGGGGGGACACAGAGAGACCCCATAGAGACCCCATAGAGAGACCCCATAGAGAGACCCCATAGAGACCCCATAGAGATCCCATAGAGTAGACCCCATAGAGACCCCATAGAGACTCCATAGAGTAGACCCCATAGAGACCCCATAGAGACTCCATAGAGACCCCATACAGATCCCATAGAGACCTCATAGAGACCCCATAGAGACCCCATAGAGAGACCCCATAGAGACCCCATAGAGACCCCATAGAGACCCC
>NW_011123141.1:0-2022 GCF_000146605.3 Meleagris gallopavo
GGTGAGTAAAGGGAGAGGAGGAGCGTTGAGTAAAGTGTGAGTAGTGGGATCCAGACGGAGTTATGGGATCGGAGATTGGGGGGGAAGGGGAGTGAAATGGGATCCAGAAGGGATTATAGGATCAGAGAGTTCTGTATGGGATGGAAATGTGGGGACAACAAAATGGGTAGGTTGTAAAGCAGGGAGTAAAGCATGAGTAAAGTATGAGTAGCGATGAAATGGGATCCAGAAGGGATTAAAGGATCACAGAGTGTTTGGTATGGGATGGAGATGGGGAGGAACGGAGATGTGGGGACAACATAGCGGGTCGGTTGTGAGTAAAGCAGGGAGTAAACCACAAGTAAAGTCTGAGTAGCCACGAAATGGGATCCAGAAGAAGTCATGGGGTCAAAGATTTGTATGGGATGGAGATGGGGAGGAACGGAGATGTGGGGACAACATAGCGGGTCGGTTGTGAGTAAAGCAGGGAGTAAACCACGAGTAAAGTCTGAGTAGCCACGAAACGAGATCCTGAAGGATACAAAGGCTGTTCTCTCCCCCCACCAGCTTCACGGAGTGCCCATCTCCCTGCCCTACACAGTGAAGCACTCCGCCCTGACCGTGGAACGTCGGGGGTGGGAGGTGGAGCTGAGGACCCCGTCGGGGTTTCGAGTCGCCTACGACGGGCAGCACGGGAGGGTGAGCGTCCAGGTGGAGAGCTCCTACGGAGGCCAACTCTGCGGGCTGTGCGGGGACTTCGACGGGGACCCCCGTAACGATTTGGCGCCGGCGAGAGGATGGAGAGTTGGGGACGAGGAAGGGTGCGAGGATGGGTCGGGATGTGGGGAGGAAGAAGGGAAAAAGGGAGAAAAAGGTGAGGAATGCGGGGTGCTGTTGGATAAGGATGGGCCGTTCCGGCTCTGCCACGAGGCGGTGCACCCCGAAACGTACTACAGGGATTGTATGGCCGACCGGTGTCACAGCAACGGGGTCTGTCGTGTCGTCGCTGCTTACGTGGCTGCGTGCCAGGAAGTGGGGAAGGAAGTCCTGGAGTGGAGATCCGAGGGGTTCTGTGGTGAGTGGGGCGTGGGGGATAACGGTGGGGCGGGGTATGGGATCATAGAGCAGCCCAAGAACCCAAGGGTGGTGGTGGGGTGGGGATGCAGCCCTGTAGAGCACCCCAAGAACCCAAGGGTGGTGGTGGGATGGGACAGAACCCCATAGAGCACCCCAAGAACCCAATGGTGGTGGTGGGATGGGACAGAACCCCATAGAGCACCCCAAGAACCCAAGGGTGATGGTGGGGTGGGGACACAACCCCATAGAGCACCCCAAGAACCCAAGGGTGGAGGTGGGATGGGGATGCGGCCCCATAGAGCACCCCAAGAACGCAAGGGTGGTGGTGGGATGGGACACAACCCCATAGAGCACCCCAAGAACCCAAGGGTGGAGGTGGGATGGGACACAACCCCATAGAGCAGCCCAAGAACCCAAGGGTGGAGGTGAGATGGGACACAACCCCATAGAACACCCTGGAGAAACCACAGCCCCAAATGGGGTGCAGACATCTTAGGTGGGATCCCGACCCCCAAAAAAGGGGACCGGGGACCCTACCCTCAAATTCCCCTTCACCCCACAGCTCCCAGCTGCCCCAAGGGAACCCGTTATGCTCTCTGCATCCCAAACTGTGCCCACGAGTGTCGCGAGGGCTGCGTGTCCCCCCACGACCCCCCCGGTGGGGACATGAAATGTGGGGCAGCGTCAACGTTGGTCACTTCGGGGACGTGTAGGGCTGTGGGGATGCACCACTATCTGAGCTTCGATGGGGCAGCTGTGACCGTCAGGGGTAACTGCACCTACGTGGTGGCACGGAGCTGCAGTGAGGATGGAGCCCACCCCCATTTTGAGGTGAAGGCCACAGACCCCCGAGGGGGGGTCAGCAATCGCAGCGTTGTCGTCACTGTGCATGGACATCATTTCGTGCTGCGCTCCGGGAAACACGTGGTGGTGAGGAGGAGGAGGAGGAGGAGGAGGAGGAGGAGG
>NW_011123141.1:19796-22463 GCF_000146605.3 Meleagris gallopavo
CAAATCCCCACAGTACACCTGAAGCGCCACTTCATGTTCCGCAACCACCTGTGCCTCGCCTTCGAGCTGCTCTCCTACAACCTCTACGACCTCCTCCGCAACACCAACTTCCGCGGCGTTTCCCTCAACCTCACCCGGAAATTCGCACAGCAGCTTTGCGCCGCTCTCCTTTTCCTGGCCACCCCGGAACTCAGCATCATCCACTGCGACCTCAAACCCGAGAACATCCTCCTCTGCAACCCCAAACGCAGCGCCATCAAAATCGTCGACTTCGGCAGCTCCTGTCAGCTGGGCCAGAGGGTGAGGGCTTAAGCCACGCCCCCCTCGCTCGAAAGCCACGCCCACTTTCATTTAGACCACGCCCATTTAGGCCACGCCTCCCCTTTCATCTAAACCACGCCCCCCTTTGAACAGGCCACGCCCTTTTTGCATACAGGCCATACCCCTCTTTTATTTCGGGCCCTTCCATTCAGGCCACACCCCCTTCTGCACGCAGACCACGCCCCCTTCAAATAAGGCCACACCTCCCATCCGTGCAGGCCACGCCCCCTTATCCATGCAGGTCACACTCCCTTCAAATAAGGCCACATACCCTTTCCATCCGGGCCACGATCCTCCCCCACGCAGGCCACGCCCCCTTCAATTCAGACCACTCCCCTCTCCATTCTGGCCACACCCCTTCCATTGAGGCACACCCCTTTTGCACACAGGCCACGCCTGCTTCCATTGAGGCCACGCCCTCTTTCGACTCAGGCCACGCTCCCATCAACACAGGCTCCACCCCCTTCTTCAGTTGAACCACGCCCCTCCCATTCTACCTGTGCCACGCCCCTTCCATTTAGGCCACTCCCCTTTTCTTTCATGCCATGCCCCCCCCTTTCCACTCAGGCCACGCCCCATTCAACGCGCAACCCGTCCCTTCCATTCAGGCCACACCTTCTTTCCACTCTAACCACGCCCCCTTCAGTACAGACCACAGCCTCTCCCTCCAGGCCACGCCCCCGCTTCCATTTCATTTAAACCATGCTCCCCTTCAGTTTAGGCCCTGCCCCCTTTCGCACATATCTTGACCCTCTTTCCATTTAGGCCACGCCCTCTTTTCTTCCAAACCATGCCTGCTTGTCATTCAGGCCACACCCCTTTCTTCAAGCCACACCCAATCGTTTGGCTTCGCCCCCCTCCCACCGCATTGGGAGAGCCTGTAGGGCTAAGCCACGCCCACAAATGCAAATTTGTACCCCATTAAGCCCCACCCACTTTGCTGCTTAGCCCCACCTCCTTTCCTTTGCCCCCTCCCCCTTTCTAGCAAAGCTGTGCTTCTCTAAGCCTTGTCCACTGCTTGGATGAAGCCCCGCCCACTCCCCTGCTCTGGCCACGCCTACTGCTGAGCGGCTGCGCCCCCTTTTAAAGGCACAGACACCCCTTAAACGATCCTCCCACTCTTTTCACCTCCAATGCAGAGGGGTGAAAGGGGGTTGAGCCCCCCCCCCTCCCACCTGACCCTTCACCCCTCCCATTGCAGATCTACCAGTACATCCAGAGCCGTTTCTACCGCTCACCTGAGGTGCTGCTGGGGCTGCCTTATGACCTGGCCATCGACATGTGGTCTCTGGGCTGCATCCTGGTGGAGATGCACACAGGGGAACCCCTTTTCAGTGGTTCCAATGAGGTGGGCGGGGCTTAGGGCCTGGTGGGAGGGGCTTAAGGTGGCGGTGGGAGGGGCTTTGCGGGGGCTGGGGCTGGTTTTGTAGGGTGTGGGGTGGTGTCCCTTTAAGAGTTGCGGTGCGCTGTCCCTTTAAGAGCTGTGGTGCGGGTGGCCTTGTGGGCAAGGAGGCGTGGCACATATTAATGAGGTGGGAGGGGCTTTGCTACAGTCCCGGTGCTGTCAATGGGGTGGGCGGGGCTTGTGCACAAAGGGGGCGGGGCTTAGGTTGCTCTATGTCACTCAGGGCAGGCTGAGAAGTGAATGGTGCCCTATAGGGGAACATTGGGGTGGTCCCTGTAGGGTCAAGAGGGCTTGGGGACCCTAGGGACGTTGCCTATAGGGTCAGGGTGGGCTTGGGGTGCACAGGATGTTGTCTGTATGGTCAGGGTGGTCTTGGGAACCTCAGCGGTGTCCCTTATAGGGTCAGGGTGGGCTTGGGGACCCCAGGACGTCCCCTATAGGGTCAGGGTGGGCTTGGAGACCCCAGGGGTGTCCCTTATAGAGTCAGGGTGGGCATGGGGACCCCAGGGTTGTCCCCTATGGGGTCAAGGTGGCCTTGGGGACCCCAGGGTTGTCCCTTATAGGGTCAGGGTGACTTTGGGGATCTCCCCCCACCCCATACCCCCAGGCCGACCAGATGAACCGCATTGTGGAGGTGCTGGGGTTGCCCCCACCCCATATGTTGGAACAAGCCCCAAAAGCCCGAAAATATTTTGAGAAGCTGCCAGAAGGGGGCTGGGCCCTCAAAAGGAACAAGGAGACCAAGAAGGTGAGCGGGGTGCTGCCCAGTATGGACCAGTAACCTCCCAGTATGGACCAGTACCCCCCCAGTACGGACCAGTTGCCACCTTAAACCTGCCGGATTCCTGAAATGAACCCCAAAATCCTACAGATTTGCCCTTATAAGAACACCTAAATCCCGTTCCCTGCTCCAGAGCCACCCAAAGACCCCCCAAACCCCC
>NW_011123141.1:23803-25255 GCF_000146605.3 Meleagris gallopavo
AAGACCCCTCAAAATCCCATAAATCCCTACAGGAATACAAAGTGCCCGGAACCCGACGTCTTCACGAAGTTCTCGGGGTCGAAAGCGGTGGTCCCGGCGGTCGGCGCGCGGGTGAACAAGGCCACGCACCTTCAGATTACCTAAAATTTAAGGATTTGGTTTTGAGGATGTTGGATTACGAACCCCGAAGTCGAATCACGCCTTTCTACGCTCTGCAACACAACTTCTTCAAAAAAACCAGCGACGAAGGAACCAACACCAGCAACAGCACCTCTACCAGCCCTGCCATGGAACACAGCCACAGCACCAGCACCACCAGCTCCGTCTCCAGCTCGGGTAAGCAGGGGGATGAGCAGCAAAACTGGGATCCTATAAGCTCGGCCTTATAGGGTTTTGGGGTCTATGGGTCATCGCGGTGTCCCAAAATGTGCCCGTGACTCCATTTTGTCCCATTTTGGTACCTTTTTCCATCTTGTTGGGTTATGGGTTGGTCCAGTTGGGTTGGGACACCGCAACACTGGGATATTTCCCATCCTTGACCCTATAGGATCGGTCCTATAGGGTTTGGGGTCTATGGGTCATCATGGTGTCCCAAAATGTGGCCATGACTCCATTTTGTCCCTTTTTTCCATCTTGTTGGGTCATGGGTTGGTCCAGTTGGGTTGGGACACCACAACACTGGGATATTTCCCATCCTTGACCCTATAGAATCGGTCCTATAGGGTTTGGGGTCTGTGGGTCATCGCGGCATCCCAAAATGTGGCCATGACTCCATTTTGTCCCATTTTGGTCCTTTTTTCCATCTTGTTGGGTCATGGGTTGGTCCAGTTGGGTTGGGACACCGCAACACTGGGATATTTCCCATTTTTGACCCTATAGGATCGGCCCTATAGGGTTTGGGGTCTGTGGGTCATCGCGGTGTCCCAAAATGTGGCCATGACTCCATTTTGTCCCATTTTGGTTCCTTTTTCCATCTTGTTGGGTTATGGATTGGTCCAGTTGGGTTGGGACACCACAACAGTGGGATATTTCCCATCCTTGACCCTATAGGATCGGCCCTATAGGGTTTGGGGTCTGTGGGTCATCGCGGTGTCCCGAAATGTGGCCATGACTCCATTTTGTCCCATTTTGTGTCTTGTTGGGTCATGGGTTGGGTTGAGGTTGGGTTGGGACACCACAGCACCTGCCTGTATCCCATCCTTGACCCTATAAGCTCAAACCCTATAGGATTTTAAGATTTGGGGTTCTGTGAGTCATCCCGACGTCCCAAAACGATTCCAAAATCCCAATTCTGCCCCAATTCTGCCCCAATTTTTCCAGGTGGTTCCAGTGGTTCCTCCAACGACAACCGCAGTTACCGCTACAGCAACCGCTTCTACGGGACGGCGGCCCCACAGCACACGGACTACGAGATGCAGAGCCCCCAGGTGACCCCCCCGACCCTATAGACCC
>NW_011123141.1:27537-28060 GCF_000146605.3 Meleagris gallopavo
ATGGTATTGGGGGGTTATTAATGATATTGTGGGCAGTTTGGGGGGGTCGTTAATGGTATTGCGGTAATTAATGGTATCGGGGGTAATTAATGACATTGGGGTAATTAATGACATTGGCGTAATTAATGACATTGGGGGTAATTAATGACATTGGGGGTAATTAATGGTATTGGGGGTAATTAATGATATTGGGGGGTTATTAATGATATTGGGGGCAGTTTGGGGGTAATTAATGGTATTGGGGGTAATTAATGGTATTGGGGAAATTAATGGTATTGGGGGTAATTAATGATATTGGGGTAATTAATGGTATTGGGGGTAATTAATGATATTGGGGGTAATTAATGGTATGGGTGTAATTAATGGTATTGGGGGTAATTAATGATATTGGGGGTAATTAATGTTATTGGGGTAATTAATGTTATTGGGGTAATTAATGATACTGGGGGTAATTAATGTTATTGGGGGTAATTAATGATATTGGGGGGGTTATTAATGTTATTAGGGGTTAATTAATGTTATT
>NW_011123142.1:0-444 GCF_000146605.3 Meleagris gallopavo
TGCTTTCAGCCCCAAAGGAAACAGACACAGAGGCATGCCATGGAGACAGAGCAGGCTTGGGCCAGGGCACAGAGAAGAGGGCACAGTACTTCTGACATTAGAAAATACATTCCAGTACACCCTAAGCACCTGGAGCCCCTCAGACTTGCCTTTGACAGGGCTATCTGGAACAGAAGAGTTGAAAAAGCCACAGGCTTTATTTCCATCTTTCAACTGGCTTATGAAAGATTGAAGTCAATAATAAGAAAATAGCTTTATCCTCCTCCCTCCCAGGACTGTCAGTCCATCAGTTTCAACACAGATGTTTTGAACGTTCATGAAAAGTAGAGCAAGGCTTCAGATAGCTGCATCAATAGGGGCATTCCTTCCCTTCAAAATAAATCCTTCCCATAGCATCCTCTACTCTGCAAACATCTGACAAAGAAATTACAAAGCCAAAGCAGT
>NW_011123143.1:0-301 GCF_000146605.3 Meleagris gallopavo
TAGGCATTGGGATTAGGGACTGTGGATCAAGATTAGGGATAAAAGAAGGGATTGCTGTTGCGATCTAAGTTGGGATTCGGGATTGGGATTAGGAGATATGGATTAGGGATCGGGATTAGCGATTGGGATTATGGGTAGGGATTTGGGATTTGGTTAGGGGATATGGATTAGGGATAGGGATTAGGGGTTGAGATTAGGGATCGGAAATTCAGGTCAAATAGTAGGGATTGGGATTAGAGATTGAGATTAGGGGTTGGGATTAGGGGGTTGAGATTAGGGATTGGGATTAGGGGTTGAGATT
>NW_011123144.1:0-306 GCF_000146605.3 Meleagris gallopavo
TTGAACTGTACACATTTTATTCTCATGCTTCTTTCAGATTGGCCTCAAAAGGGAATATTTTTACTATTTATCTGATCTAATGTCTACTAAACTTTGTGCAGTGACTAAAAATTAAGATCTCAAAAAATCTGATCTATTTTAAAAAGGATTGGAAAATCTCCCATAAGTCTTTAATCTCAGGGTTTGAAAACTCATGATACAGTAAAGAAAACTCATGAGACAGTGAATGAGACATGAAGTTAGTTAAATTATCTTTACTGACACTATACAGTTTATATGTTACTATGTTCTCCATTTTTGTTTTCC
>NW_011123145.1:0-343 GCF_000146605.3 Meleagris gallopavo
AGTTGTTAGAGCTTCAATGACTACCTTCTATTTTTTTATTTTAAATGAAGTTATTAAAAAAATTCCATCATTGTTTGAAAATTTCTGTTTAGTTAACAAGCTATGGCAAGTCCTGTTTAAATCTGCTTCTAGAATGAAACTGAATGCAACAGAAAAGAAAAAAGAAAAAAAAAAGAGAAAAAAAAAAAGGCTTTTGAAGAAGATAAAATGAAAAAATAAACAATTTGTTCCCCTAATTCTTTGTTCATTTGCAAATTCCTTTTGCAAAACTCCTTAGAGAGTTTACTGAGGACTAATCATCCAAGAGTAAGTGTATATGTATTCATGTTATTAAATGCATGTG
>NW_011123146.1:0-481 GCF_000146605.3 Meleagris gallopavo
GTCTGGGTAAGATGTTAAATGACAGACCTTCTGAAAGACAGTGTGTATGGGGCTGCTGAATCACGGCCTGAACCTTTGATTGATCACCTGAGGTGAGCAATGAGTCAGCCACGGGAGCACAGGTGAAGGCAATTCACCTGTGCTGCAGGAAGGGGTGGAGCCTGGCTCCACCTCTCCTAGACCCATTTAAGAGCTGACTGCCAGTGGGGAAGGATCTCTCTGGAGATCTGCTCCATCACGAGTTCATCTCGCGAGCCTGGGACAGGGTGAGTGACTTTCTCTCATTACTCCAGTATAAATTATATTAGCCAAGCTCCTGGATATATATATATATATATACGCACACACACACACACCATCTGTATATCTTTTGTCTATATACCATCTGTATATCCATTGATTATACATAGTGCAGCATGTGTTGGAATTACTGGGCTTTAACTGGGTTTATCCAGGTGGAACTCACTAGCTGCTCCCTCCA
>NW_011123147.1:0-588 GCF_000146605.3 Meleagris gallopavo
ACCATGCATTTAAATGGAACTGTAAGCGATCACCAGTACTGTAAGATTTATTGCTTTTTACTTTTCAAGGATTATTTGTCATTTTTAGACAAGGCAGGAAATCATAATCGGCTCTTATGCCTTAAATTTCAAGCTTACAATTTAAATTTCTGTGTTTCTTACTCTTGTACATTTTGGTTCTACTCTTGGCATGATAGTTTCTGGGTTCAAATAGACTTTCACTGTTTTCCTAGCATAAAAAAGAAAAAAGGAAAAAAAGTAAAGCAAGAAATAGGTACTTCTAGCAGGATGTTTCTGGTTATCAAGAAGGCAACAAAAGGTAATTTTTGTTCACCCTCCCTCCATTCTGTGTTTCTGTCCTGTATTTCAAGAAGTGAAACACAGACAAATACTTTGTTTCATGTAAAATAGCAAAACCTTCCCTCAAGCAGGTCTGGATACATGGATGAGTGACTTCCTCTCTTACTTACGCTTCTTTGGTTCAGATATTTTCTAAGGTTCTGGTTCCATTCCCTTTAAAGTCACATACCAAAAATTCCCTCTGGTATCAGTGGGAGCTGAATGGTGCAATAAGATTACTCACTTTAT
>NW_011123148.1:0-677 GCF_000146605.3 Meleagris gallopavo
CCATAGAGACCCATAGAGACCCCATAGAGCCCCATAGAGACCCCATAGTGCCACAGATCTCCATAGAGACCTATAGAGACCCCATAGAGCCCCATAGAGACCCCATAGAGCCCCCATAGAGCCCAATAGAGACCCCATAGAGACCCATAGGGACCCATAGGGAACCCATAGAGACCTCATAGAGCCCCATAGAGACCCCATAGAGACCCATAGGGACCCATAGGGAACCCATAGAGACCTCATAGAGCTCCATAGAGACCCATAGAGCCCCATAGAGACTCTTAGAGACCCATAGAGAGCCATAGAGACCCCCAGGATCCCGTAGAGACCCCATAGAGACCCCATAGCACCACAGATCCCCATAGAGACCCCATAGAGACCCCATAGAGACCCATAGAGACTCCATAGTGCCACAGATCCCCATAGAGACCCCATAGAGACCCCATAGAGACCCATAGAGACCCCATAGGGCCACAGATCCCCATAGAGACCCCATAGAGACCCCATAGAGACCCATAGAGACCCCTAGAGACCCCATAAAGCCCAATAGAGACCCCATAGAGACCCCATAGAGACCCATAGAGACCCCATAGAGCCCCATAGAGACCCCATAGTGCCACAGATCTCCATAGAGACCTATAGAGACCCCATAGAGCCCCATAGAGACCCCATAGAGC
>NW_011123149.1:0-800 GCF_000146605.3 Meleagris gallopavo
GTTGTGGGTCACCAGACCCCGATATTTGGGAGCTATGGGTCACCAACCCCGATATTTGGGGGTTATGGGGTCACCAACCCCAATATTTGGGTCTCTGTGGGTCCCCATATCCCAATATTGGCGTCTATGGGATCCATGGGTCAGCAACCCCGATATTTGGGGGTTGTGGGTCACCAGACCCCGATATTTGGGGGTTATGGGTCACCGGACCCCGATATTTGGGGGTTATGGGTCACCAGACCCCGATATTTGGGGGCTATGGGTCACCGGACCCCGATATTTGGGGGTTATGGGGCATCAGACCCCGATATTTGGGGGTTATGGGGCATCAGACCCCGATATTTGGGGGCTATGGGTCACCGGACCCCGATATTTGGGGGTTATGGGGCATCAGACCCCGATATTTGGGGGTTGTGGGTCACCGGACCCCGATATCTGGGGGCTATGGGGCATCAGACCCCGATATCTGGGGGCTATGGGTCCCCATGTCCCAATATTTGGGTCTCCGTGGGTCCCCATATCCCAATATTGGCGTCTATGGGATCCATGGGTCACCAACCTCAATATTGGGGGCTATGGGTCCCTAAATCCCAGTATTTGGGAGCTATGGGTCACCAGACCCCGATATTTGGGAGCTATGGGTCACCGGACCCCGATATTTGGGGGTTATGGGTCACCAACCCCGATATTTGGGGGTTATGGGGCATCAGACCCCGATATTTGGGGGTTGTGGGTCACCAACCCCGATATTTGGGGGTTATGGGTCACCAACCTCAATATTGGCGGTATGGGAACCTAAA
>NW_011123150.1:0-756 GCF_000146605.3 Meleagris gallopavo
CAAATAGGGCACCCCATAGAGACCTCTCCCATAGGAACCCCCCTCAAACAGGACCACCCCATAGAGATTCTCCTCCAAATAGAACCACCCCATAGGGCACCCCATAGAGACCCCCTCCCATAGGGCACCCCACAGACGCCCCACATCTGCTGCTCACCGCCGGCCAGGAGGCAGCGCAGGTAAACCCAGGGGCTGTGATCCTGGGGGTCGGTGAAGACGGCGCTCTGCACCAAAGCCAGCTCTGCTTTGGGGTCAGAAACGGGGATTTGGGGCAAGGGGGGCTGTGGGGCCACCGGGGGAGAGAAGGGGGGGGTGGGGATGGGGATTTGGGGAGGGGCTTACGGGGGTCTTCGAGGGATTGGATTGGGGGGGGATGGGGGGGTTGCAGAGAGCTGGGGGAAGGTTTTAATGGGGGCTCGGGGGAGATGGGGGGATTTGGGGCCACTTTGGGCCTATATTTCCCCATTTAGGGCCCACTGCCCCCATTCCAGCCCCACAACCCCCATTTTAGACCCCATATCCCCATTTAGAGCCCATTTTTCCCCATTTAGTCCCCATATTCTCCATTTCAGCCCCAATCCCCCCACTTTACACCCCATATCCCCCATTTAAACCCCGTACACCCCATTTTAGACCCTATAGCCCCCATTTCAGCCCCATATCCCCCATCTTACACCCCATTCCCCCCAAACTAGATTTCACATCCTGCATTTTAAACCCCATCGCCCCCATTTCAGCCCCAATTCCTCCATTTCA
>NW_011123151.1:0-528 GCF_000146605.3 Meleagris gallopavo
CTTGCACGCCCCTCCCCTCCTTAAAGCCCTATCACAAGCCTTGCACGCCCCTTCCACCCTTACACACCCCTCCCCCCTCTTGCACGCCCCTCCCCTCCTTAAAGCCCTATCACAAGCCTTGCACGCCCCTCCCACCCTTACACACCCCTCCCCCCCTTGCACACCCCTCCCCTCCTTAAAGCCCTATCACAAGCCTTGCACGCCCCTTCCACCCTTACAACCCCTCACCACCCTTGCACACGCGTCCCCCCCTTTGCACACCCTACCCACCCTCACAAGCCCTATCCTCTCCTTGCACACCCCTCCCCCTCCTTGCACACCCCTTCCCCCTCTTTGCACGCCCCTCCCACCCTTAGAAACCCTATCACTCACCATCCTTGCACACCCCCTCCCCACCCTTGCACGCCCCTTCCCCCTTTTTGCACGCTCCTCCCATCCTTACAAACCCTATCAATCACCATCCTTGCACGCTCCTTCCCCCTCCTTGCACACCCCTCCCCCCTTTGCACACCCCTCCCACCCTCACAG
>NW_011123153.1:0-410 GCF_000146605.3 Meleagris gallopavo
GCGGGCCGAGCTGCAGGACAAAGCCACGTCGGCCGAGACGAAGGTGCTGGAAATGGAGACGACGGTGGAAGGGCTGCAGTGGGACAGCGCCAAACTGCGCAAGAGGGAGGGGCGCCTGGACCGGCACCTGGCCGAGGCCTTGGAACAGGTGAGGTCACGTGACGCTGTCACGTGTCCGCCGTCATCACGTGACCCCGCCCACCCCCCCCTCCCCCCTCCTCCCCCCGTAGTTGGGATCTTCCCGGTGCTTTCGCCTGTAAGTGACCCTATAGCGACCCGTAACGACCCCATAACGATCCCATAATGACCTTACAACGACCCCATAACGACCCTATAGCGACCCGTAACGACCCCATAACGATCCCATAATGACCTTACAACGACCCCATAACGACCCTATAGCGACCCGT
>NW_011123154.1:0-395 GCF_000146605.3 Meleagris gallopavo
CGGCCGCCTGAGCGTGGCGCTGCGCTACTCCTACGGCAGCGAGCAGCTGCTGGTGCGGGTGCTGCGGGCCCGGGATCTGCCCCACAGGGACCCCGACGGGGGGCTCAGCGACCCCTACGTCAAAACCTACCTGCTGCCAGACCGCAAGAAGAAGTTCCAGACCAAGGTGCCTCTGCCCCATAGATATGCCTCTGCCCCATAGATATCCCCTCTGCCCCATTGATATCCCCTCTGCCCCATAGAAACCTCATCAGACCCATAGATATCCCATCAGCTCCATAGCAATCCCCTCTGCCCCATAGATATCCCTTCTGCCCCATAGATACGCCTCTGCCCCATAGATATTCCCCTCTGCCCCATAGATATCCCTTCTGCCCCATAGATACGCCTCTGCC
>NW_011123155.1:0-305 GCF_000146605.3 Meleagris gallopavo
AATTTTAAATAATTTTAAAGCCCAATATGTAGCAAATTCATCAAACTATCCTCATAAAGTCAGATAACTGAAATAAATATATGGGCTTATAATCATGAATATACAATAATCTTAAAGTTTAAAATTTTTAATTTCCTCCTTTTATTTGTTAAACTGAAAGCACCTATAAACAAATTAAAAAATATATAAGAAACTCAAATCATATATATTTTCAAGGTGATTTATTACGATAAATAAATACAATTGTTTAAACTGTGGCAGTAAAGCTAGACACTGCAAGCCAGAAGAGAAGAATCTTGCAATAA
>NW_011123156.1:0-437 GCF_000146605.3 Meleagris gallopavo
GAAGAGAAGAGCAGAGAAGAGAAGAGAATCACAGAAAAAGAAAAGAGAGAAAAGAAAAGAAAGGAAAAGAGAAGAAGAGAAAAGAAGATCACAGAAAAATCACAGAAAAAAAAGAGAGAGAAGATCACAGAATCACAGGAAAAAAAAGACAGAAAATCACAGAATCACAGAAAAAAAAAGAAGATCAGAGAATCAGAAAAAAAAAGAGAAGATCACAGAATCACAGAAAAAAAAGAGAGGGAAGAGAAGAGTAGAGAAGAGAAGATCACAGAATCACAGAAAAAGAAAAGAGAGAAAAGAAAAGAAAGGAAAAGAGAAGATTACAGAATCACAGAAAAAAAAAGAGAGAGAAGAGAAGAGAAGATCACAGAAAAAAAAGGGAAGAGAAGAGCAGAGAAGAGAAGAGAATCACAGAAAAAGAAAAGAGAGAAAAGAAA
>NW_011123157.1:0-664 GCF_000146605.3 Meleagris gallopavo
GTGCTGTAGGATTGGGGTGGTGCTGTGGGGTTGGGGTGAGGCTGTAGGATTGGGGTGATGCTGTAGGGTGGTGCTGTGGGGTTGGGGGGGTGCTGTGGGGTTGGGGTGGTGCTGTAGGGTTGGGGTGAGGCTGAAGTTTTGGGGTGATGCTGTGGGGTTGGGGTGAGGCTGTAGGGTGGTGCTGTGGGGTTGGGGCGATGTTATGGGGTTGGGGTGACGCTGCAGTTTTGGGGTGGTGCTGTAGGATCGCAGCGATGCTGTGGGGTTGGGGTCCCGCTGCGGTTCTTTGCCCCGCACTGTCGCATGTCCCAGTGCATTTGCAGCCTGTGTTCCTGCAGGCTGCGCTGCGGCCCAAAACGCAGTGAGCACAGAATGCAGCTCTGCAGCCATCCGGGCTGCGCAGCCCCGCAGCGCGCGTGCAGCCTCAGCACGGCGCCCCCGCCCTTCCCAGCCCCACTGCAGCGTGCATGGGGCGATGCAGCACACGCACCCCGTGATGCGGCACGCATGGAGCGATGCATGGCGATCCACGAGGCTGCATCCCTGCTTCTCCCCATCCCAACCCCCCCCCCTGGGAACCGCAGCGCTGCACTGGGGCTCAGAGTTGCATGCAGGGCTGCAGTGCAGTCGGGTTTCCCCCCATGCAGCCGTCCCCACGCGCAGC
>NW_011123158.1:0-408 GCF_000146605.3 Meleagris gallopavo
CCCATAGAAGCCAATAGGACCCCATAGGAGCCCATAGAACCCAATAGGACCCCATAGGGGCCCATAGAAGCCAATAGGGCCCCATAGAACCCAATAGGACCCCATAGAACCCAATAGGACCCCATAGAACCCAATAGGACCCCATAGAACCCAATAGGACCCCATAGGGGCCCATAGAAGCCAATAGGGCCCCATAGAACCCAATAGGGCCCCATAGAACCCAATAGGACCCCATAGAACGCAATAGGCCCCCATAGAACCCAATAGGACCCCATTAAGTCCTCATAAGACCCCATGGACGCCAATAGGCCCCATAGAATCCAATAGGCCCCCATAGGACCCCATAGAATCCAATAGGACCCCATAGAACCCAATAGGCCCCCATAGAACCCAATAGGACCCCATAAA